>NW_024714360.1:0-9815 GCF_018991925.1 Homarus americanus
TACTGTGGATGGTAACACTGAGGTGCTCTATACTTCCTTACATTTGGCTGGTGACACTTTCGAGATCTCCTACTTCTGTACTGTGGCTGGTAACTTTACTGGTGCTCTGCTTCCTGTACTGTGGCTGGTGACACTGAGGTGCTCTATGGGGCTGGTGACACTGAGGTGCTCTATACTTTTGTACTGTGGATGGTGCCACTGAGGTGCTCTATGGGGCTGGTGACACTGAGGTGCTGTATACTTCTGTACTGTGGCTGGTGACACTGAGGTGCTCTATACTTCTGTACTGTGGATGGTGACACTGAGGTGCTCTATGGGGCTGGTGACACTGAGGTGCTGTATGCTTCTGTACTGTGGCTGGTGACACTGAGGTGCTCTATACTTCTGTACTGTGGATGGTGACACTGAGGTGCTCTATGGGGCAGGTGACACTGAGGTGCTCTATACTTCTGTACTGTGGATGGTGACACTGAGGTGCTCTATGGGGCTGGTGACACTGAGGTGCTCTATACTTCTGTACTGTGGATGGTGACACTAAGGTGCTCTATACTTCTGTACTGTGGATGGCGACACTCTTTCCTCTAATTTATCTCACATGTGGTAATAATAATTTATCACTGGATTAGTGTCAGGGTTTATTTGTCACCTGTTGTGTCTAAGTACAGCACGTTGCCATTTTATATTGTTTTAGAGGGTATCATTATTTACTCAATAGCTAAAATAGGTCCTGTTATAAGTATTGTCATATTTATATAAAGATTCATAGGAGAGCAGACAGCTATTGTAGGTGACGACAATACTTACAATAATAGCCAACAATATTATGGCGTTATCATATTGGTAGGATCACATGTAAGCTATTATTATGCAGCAGCGTCACCTACAAACAACACTAATTGGTGTTCCATCTGGGCAGGATCGAGGGGACAGGTAATGGACGAGTTGATGGTTCTGGCTAAACACAAGCAATACACTCTGCCACGTTCGTAGATTGATACGCTATATACAATTTGTAATAAAAATTTAAAAACTCATCGCTGCAGTCGGAGGTAGTGGAAAGGATGGCCTCTTCAGACCCCAAATGCCACGTTCAGATAAGTTTTAAGGGTGTTTTTTTTATGGTCTAAGTCATGGACATTTCCTAAGTGAATAAATGTGCCGTGAAGAGCAGTTTCAAACATAGGTCGGATGGATATATGAGCGGTAGGGGTTGGGTGGAAATGGGACTGTCCGGTATGGTCCAATAGACCCGCTGCAGCTTCCCACATTCGTATATTCTTTGGGATATCAAAAACTCCCATGTTCACACCAGCTCAGCTGTCGATGTATTCTTACCTGGTAGACTTTCTTTTTTTCAGTGCATTTACAGAGTATATCAGTACTAGATGGAGATACGAGTAAATTTAGAAGTAATGACATTGTCTGGACTTTGTTTTGAGAATGCCTGGTGCTAGGTAAACATGACAACATAGTGCTGTTATCGTTTTGATGATTCACTAATGAACCACTGGGATATATCATCATTTATATTAATTAATGGGTAAAATTTACTGTAACTACCATATGTAATTTGATGTTTTGATTCGAGATAGGCTATATTGGGTAAATTTTAAGTTTTGGTCATCCCTGTACTTTGACATGCAGACTGTTTTTTCTGTTGGTTTGCGATGTGTTATGAACTATTTAGACCTTCATTTCTATCGGAAATCACCAGTTTTGAGTTACTACCCCCCCCCTTACCGATGTATGTTAAGCTAACCTTATAACTCATCATACTCTAACCTAACCTAACATATGATCTGTATTTTCTTATGCGATCGAAAAATGTTTTGCGACAGAAATCCTGTAGAGATAATGTGCATTATTGTTTAAAGTACTTTATCCCATAGTTAGAATCTTAAGGTCACCCAGATGACCAAAATCAAAATAATACCAATATTGTTTGGAATGTTTTTACTATGAAATTTGTTGTATGGGCAGCTAATATCCATTGAATTAGTTTGTGCTTAGAAATATTTATATATTCTAAATAGTATTTCTGCGTTGCACAATAATGCACAATTAATTTTTGAATAATATTTATTTACTGAGCCGATCACCCGAGAAGGTTGGACAGGTGGCTGCCTCCTGGGAAGCTCTCCCCAACCAGTGACGTCACAACCAATCACAGAGCTTTTCGCAGTCACATGACTTTTTAGCAACTTTAACCCTTATTTTTTTTTTACACTTTTTGGCCTAATTTATTGAAAAATATCATTACCATAGTGAATTTAAGCGTTTTCTTTACCCATTGACCTGCCAACTTAGGAAAAAATCCCGACCGTCAACTCGTTCATTGTCAGGAGATTAATGACTATGACTATTGGCCAGTTGATTGTTGATTCATTGTTCCCAGGCGAGATCCATAAACACTCAGGTACTTATCTAATTATGAGCGATAGGGCATTATGACTTTCAGTTTCTCGGTGAGTATGTGCGCGCGCGCGCGCGTGCGTGCGTGCGTGTGTGTGTGTGTGTGTGTGTGTGTGTGTGTGTGTGTGTGTGTGCGTGCGCGCGTGGCGGACTTCTTCTCAATACTTGACACGGTCACAACTTCCTGTTCTTCGCCGTTCATATTAACATTGAGGCAGACCAAGAAAGAACCTTGTTGTTATTATGATTTACTCCCTTACCTTCAGCACACTTCATCACACAACTTAGTAGTATATCCATCTCTGTGACTCAGCCGCTGGAATCACATTATCTTCACACATAATCCACCACTACCTCACTATAACCCACTACTCAGCTCACCTCATTGTGTTTACTCATCCCTAAACTCTTTATGTTTCCGTAGTGATGTTACTCGACTACCGACACATTTTTTTTACTTATTCATTTACTCTTAACACCATTTACTCTGTTATCAACACTTCCCTCCATATCAACACCTTCGATGGTATTCACGCTTCCCAGTACACAACACCCACGTGGCTAGTATACTGTGTAGCCTTTTGTGAAGTAGTCTTTTGACCTCAGTTCTCTAAATCTTAAAGTGTGGTAAACGATGTCTTCTTATCGATTAATGTAAGGCCCATACGGCGTTATTCTTCTCCTTACATTTTGTTCTATATTTAGTTGTATAATATCTTACACATACTAGGTCACAGTCATGCAAAATATATGCCTACGGGAAGCAAATAAATAAATAAATTAATTAAAATCTTTTGGAAAATTCGAGACCCCCAAAAAATCGTAGTTTTTTTTTACCATTATTCAGTAGAACAATGTAATTATTTTATTCAATCAAATGTATCACTTACATTTTTTTCTCTTCAGTCATATTAAAGTGCTGGTTCCTCTCCACCCTCTCCCGTCTCACTCAACACACACACACACACACACACACACACACACACACACACACACACCCACACCCACACACCTCCTGATACTCCAGCTTTCAGTTTCTATTACGTCTTAATTGTAAAATATTCTATTCCACATCCACTCCGTTTTCTCCTGACCTTTATCGACACCACCAGTAATATAAGATTAATTCACCAACTCCCGCTAACTTTCACTTAGTATATGACAAAATAAAGTAAGTAAAGCGATATAATGTAAGTTAAATATAATACTTTAGTTGACATAAGTACGTGTTTAATGTGAGATTATTCAAACTGTGGATCAATAAGCAAAAGAAAGTGTGAAAACGTGAAAGTGGGTCCTATGGGCATGACTTTCTGTTAGTTAGGGTAAAACGATACATATTTCAGCCATTCGACAATACTAGTTAAGTAGTCTGGAGACATTGTACAGTAGGGAATATTTAGGAACCTTACAATATGCAAGCAGAAACAAATATACAGGACACTTTTAGGACGGACAAAGACTCGGTACAAGTTAGCTAGAGCCCAGGGAGGTGATACGAGTGTTTAATGACCTTATCTGATATCCCTGTGATCTCAGGTCTTGTGTAACATCATTGTGATAACACTACGAGGGAATGTCGGTAAAAGTTTGCAGCTAACTGAAGTGAAGTTGTGAGATAAATTTCGACTTAGGTGCTGTCATCACTACACAGACAGCATCTGTGGTGGACGTTACCAGCAACAGTATCGAAGTGGATCATTAACGAAGGGAAATATTTGTTTGTGGACTCATAAGAGGAACTTAAAAGGTGGGACTCATTACCGACAGGAATCATCATCGCATGGATCAAAGAGTCGCATGTCTTGCTCGTGGACGATACAATTTAGAGTCGTCACCAAGAACTCTAATCATTACATGAGGGCTTCCTCACGTCTCACCTCCACCTCCAGTTTGTAATGATCTTCCTTCAAGAGTTAACTTGTTTTTACCTGTGTCATGGCATCTTAGGCTTGGGCCAGTCTTCTGGTAACGTGATTTGTTACTCCACTGAGATTTCACAAACAAGAGAACACAATTATTAATTGTTTGTCATTAGAAATCGTGGGAACGGAGATGATGCTGACGCAGTGGTTCTATCATTGGTCCTCGTACACTCGTGTTCATATACTGTAAACTGTGGCTGTAGCTACAGGGTGGGCGAAAGGTCGTTACATCCCAAAGGCATCAGGGATCCAGGATGTCTATGTAAGCATCCTCGTTTCCACAGCATGGGGTGATATGCCGCCATGTCCTGTGTAACACATTTCAAGGCGTTTGTGGTGTGATTGTTGCAAATGCTGAGGTCGAGGCTCCTTGTAGGCCACATTAATAGTGCTGGAGGGGTCGCAAACCCATGATCTCTTTGGAATTGTCTCATCTAGAAAGTCCCAAACTGTTAGTGAATAATAGTCAAGGTTCCATTCTGCTGCAGCCGTGCATCATGTCTTACGCCAAATTCAAGTTTTGATATGAACTTGTTCTGAGATATGTTCAGAAAAGAAGCTGGATTGACAATGTCACAATAAAGTATGGATCACCCACTTAGCAAGACACACTAATGATCTCTCCAACACACAACACACACTCCTGGTCTCTCCAACACACAACACACACTCCTGGTCTCTCCAACACACAACACATACTCCTGGTCTCTCCAACACACAATACATACTCCTGGTCTCTCCAACACACAACACATACTCCTGGTCTCTCCAACACACAACACATACTTCTGGTCTCTCCAACACACAACACATACTCCTGGTGTCTCCAACACACAACACATACTTCTGGTCTCTCCAACACACAACACACAACTTGGTCTCCAACACACAACAACACACTCCTGGTCTCTCCAACACACAACACACACTCCTGGTCTCTCCAACACACAATACATACTCCTGGTCTCTCCAACACACAACACATACTCCTGGTCTCTCCAACACACAACACACACTCCTGGTCTCTCAAACACACAACACACACTCCTGGGCTCTCCAACACACAACACACACTCCTGGTCTCTCCAACACACAACACACACTGGTCGCTCCATCACACAACACACACTCCTGGTCTCTCCAACACACAATACATACTCCTGGTCTCTCCAACACACAACACACACACACTCCTGGTCTCTCCAACACACAGCACACACTCCTGGTCTCTCCAACACACAACACACACTGCTGGTCTCTCCAACACACAATACATACTCCTGGTCTCTCCAACACACAGCACACACTCCTGGTCTCTCCAACACACAACACACACTGCTGGTCTCTCCAACACACAATACATACTCCTGGTCTCTCCAACACACAGCACACACTCCTGGTCTCTCCAACACACAACACACACTGCTGGTCTCTCCAACACACAATACATACTCCTGGTCTCTCCAACACACAGCACACACTCCTGGTCTCTCCAACACACAACACACACTGCTGGTCTCTCCAACACACAATACATACTCCTGGTCTCTCCAACACACAGCACACACTCCTGGTCTCCAACACACAACACACACCCTGGTCTCTCCAACACACAATTTTCTCACCTGCCCTCCAACACACAACACATACTCCTGGTCTCTCCAACACACAGCACACACTCCTGGTCTCCAAACACACAACACACACTCCTGGCCTCCAACACACAACACACACCCTGGTCTCCAACACAATGCCTACTCCTGGTCTCCAACACACAAATACATACTCCTGGTCTCTCCAACAACACACACCCCTGGTTCTCCAACACACAAATATACACTCCTGGCTTCTCCAACACACAACACATACTCCTGGTCTGTCCAACACACAACACACACTGCTGGTCTCTCCAACACACAACACATACTCCTGGTCTCCAACACACAGCACACACCCTGGTCTCTCCAACACACAACATACCCTTGGTCTCCAACACACACACACACTGGTCTCTCCAACACACAACACATACTCCTGGTCTCCAACACACAACACACACTCCTGGCTCTCCAACACACAAATACACACTCCTGGTCTCTTCACACACACAACAACACACACTCCTGGTCCCTCCAACACACAACACACACTCCTGGTCTCTCCAACACACAACACACACTCCTGGTCTCTCCAACACACAACACATACTCCTGGTCTCTCCAACACACAATACATACTCCTGGTCTCTCCAACACACAACACATACTCCTGGTCTCTCCAACACACAACACATACTTCTGGTCTCTCCAACACACAACACATACTCCTGGTGTCTCCAACACACAACACATACTTCTGGTCTCTCCAACACACAACACACACTCCTGGTCTCTCCAACACACAACACACACTCCTGGTCTCTCCAACATACAACACACACTCCTGGTCTCTTCAACACACAACAACACACACACTCCTGGTCTCTCCAACACACAACAACACACTCCTGGTCTCTCCAACACACAACACACACACACTCCTGGTCTCTCCAACACACAACAACACACCTCCTGGTCTCTCCAACACACAACACACACACCCCTGGTCTCTCCAACACACAACAACACACCCTGGTCTCCAACACACAACAACACACTCCTGGTCTCCACACACAACACACACACTTGGTCTCTCCAACACACAACAACACACCCTGGTCTCCAACACACAACACACACACACTCCTGGTCTCCAACACACAACAACACACCCTGGTATTCCAACACACAACACACACACTCCTGGTCTCTCCAACACACACAACAACACACCCTGGCTCCCTCCAACACACAACAACACACTCCTGGTCTCTTCAACACACAACACACACACTCCTGGTCTCCAACACAACAACACACCCTGGTCTCCCAACACACAACACACACACTCCTGGTCTCTCCAACACACAACAAACAACACACTCCTGGTCTCTCCAACACACAACAAAACACACCTCTGGTCTCTCCAACACACAACAGACACCCTGGTCTCTCCAACACAGTCAACAACACACACTCCTGGTCTCTCCAACACACAACAACACACACTCCTGGTCTCTCCAACACACAACACACACACTCCTGGTCTCTCCAACACACAACAACACACACTCCTGGTCTCTCCAACACACAACAAAACACACTCCTGGTCTCTCCAACACAACACACACACTCCTGGTCTCTCCAACACACAACACACACACTCCTGGTCTCTCCAACACACAACAAAACACACTCCTGGTCTCTCCAACACACAACACACACACTCCTGGTCTCTCCAACACACAACACACACACTCCTGGTCTTCAGTTAGCCAACCGTCAAGTAAGTGAAGGGAAGCGCCAGATGTGTCACGTTAACACCCCATCAAAGTCCACATATTTTTCTCTTCAAGTTTTAACTTAAGAAGTTGAGGAGCGACAACCACCTGCCAATAACTGTCAAGTTAATGTTGAGGAAACTTATAATATACAACTCGAAGGTAATTAACACATATTCCACACTTCACATGAGGATGTTTTACTGTTGGATATTAAAGATAATGACTCGTATTTCCATGTTTGTGCTGCCGTGTTTTCCTAAGAGCTAAATTGAAATACCACAGCTCAGACTCGCTTTAATACTCAACAAGTAAAAGCTGGAGTGAGAACATCAACCTCCTCAAAACTTGTAGCTGTTATAATGGAAAAAACGAGAAAAGTTGTCAAGAGTAAAGAAGAACTCCTTACGTTATGGTGCACTGAGTTACTGTTTTGTGTGTAGGTCTGAGTGATGTACAATAAAAGGACCTCGGACTATTCCTTCGTTTGGGCTTTGAGATGGAGAGCAAGAAGTATAACGTTCAGTTGGCAGACACAGGAAGATACTGCTATATGTGAGGTTGATTATCGCCAGAGGTGTGATAACTGCTGCTCACCTCCAGGTTCACGACTATTCATGTCAACTTCCTTTAAGTTTATTTGGCTAGCTATTTACATATTCATCTATATATGATGTTACCAGACTTGTAACAAGCTTTCATAACTGTTGTTTTTTTTCCTATTTGTTTATGCATTTCTTTGTTTATTATATGTAAGTAGTGAACATAGATCCTTTAGAGGGTTACGTTAATACACCTTGTCTTCCTTCCTCATATTCATCACAATGACTTATTTGCGAGTTCAGGTTTAATATTGTTGTCTATTCACAACATTCCTATTGTCCCTAGAGGCCGCCCTTCTTCTCAGGTCGAAATCTTAGTTAAATTATTTCAACACAATTTTTCTGGCACAAGGTTTTTAAACGGATTTTAAGAAAATTTGGGGTGCAGAATCCAAATATGACTTTGGTTTTTGTCTATCACATCAGGTTTTTGAGATATACCATATTGCACTTTTGCTGGGAAACGTAAACTTTTGGATCAAAATTATAATATCAAATTGGAAAGTTAATGCACATATAATATTTAAATGTAACATTGAAGGGTGAAAAAAAACAATTAATGTACGGTAGAAATAGTGCAAGTATTAAGATCAAGTTACAGTTACATAAACTTCCTCTTTTTGGCCGATCTCTTATGTACAGCTTCTGGAATGTCTCATCAAACTCCAGCAGTAGTCCGCCATCATGTTCGAGTCCCATCGACCTTGGTAACGTTCTTCCATTACTTTAATGTCTTGATGAAAGCGCTCCCCTTGCTCCTTGCTCACTTCTCCCAGATTTTCTGGAAACTCGTCCAAGTGACTGTGTAAGTAGTGAACCTTGATACTCATTCTGCATCCAGGTGCTTGTAAACTCAAGAGCAGCTCTTCCACAATTTCTTGATAGTTGTCCGCTTTCTTGTTCCATAAGAAGTTCCGCACCACATTAGAGAAAGCGTTCCAAGTTCTTGCCTGTGTGCCTCAGTCATTGTTGCAAGGAAGTGTGGATCTCTGAGTAGTGTTCTTATTTGAGGTCCATCAAAAATCCCTGCCTTTTTCTTCTCGTCGCTAAGACTTGGAAAGGTTGAGCATATATATCTGAAACACTCTCCACTATGATCAAAGAGCCTTGACGAATTGCTTCATGATACCAAGTTTTATGTGCAGAGGAGGAAGGACAATGTTTTTCCTGTCAACCACAGGATCGTTAATGATATTCTTGTCACCAGGCGTCAAACTATGTCTTGGTGGCCAATTCTTTTTCACCCAATGGTCTGCTGTAGCCCTGCTGTCCCAGTAGCACAGAAAACAGGGGTATTTTGTGTACCCTCCTTGCTGGCCCAATAGAAAGTTTACCATTTTCAAGTCCACACAAATTAACCATTCATGAGCATGGTATTGCAACCTCTCTAGAACAGTCTTAATGTTTCATACTCTTCTTTAATTTGTACAGAATGTCCGATTGGAATTGAACCATACTTGTTTCCGTTATGAAGAAGAACACATTTCAAGCTCCTTT
>NW_024714361.1:0-11720 GCF_018991925.1 Homarus americanus
TATATATGTATATATAGCATATATATATATATATATATATCGTAGTGAACGTCTCCCCTACAACTGCATAGCCGCATGCCACCTGCTACTTCTTCCCTAGCAACCAAACGAGCGGCCCAGGGGGGGGGGGCGTCACCAGATGCCACAGTATCCTAGCAACCAGCCACATCTTTCCTAGCAACGGAGTCAAAAGACCGGCGACTTCCCACGGTCTACTTCCGGCGGCTGTGTATATAAGCTCTGTCTCTCCATTAAGATTCATTCTGGCCTCTCTTCTTGAACACGCAACACCTCCTCCTCCGCCGCTGCCTGGCGGTCCTCGCTCCCTCCGGCGAGCATGGCGACCCACCAGCTGTCCTTCTCTGAGCGTCCTCACCAACCAGCTCTCTTATTCTGCTCTTGGTTCCTGAACACGCAACACCTCCTCCAAGCAAGCTCCTCGCTGTCCCGTTCTCATTCAACATGGAGGCCAGCAACAGGCAACATCTTCTCTAACGAAGCTCCTGCACATCTACCTCCTTCAACACGCTACTCACCGATCGTGTCTACTGAGCAGCCCCTCACCACACGGCATCTCCAGCACCAGACTGTCTACCATATAACTTATATTATATAAGAAAACTACCACCTTAGAGTTTCCATCCATCCTGAGTGCTAGACAACATAATATCACGAAACCCTACAATATATATATATACACATATATATATATATATATATATATATATATATATATATATATATATATATATATATATATATATATATATATTGCCTCAACAATTGGAACCCCAGTTGCAATCTCAAATTCTGTGTCGTTACTAAGGAATAGCGAAGTCTCTGGTGCACTGCACTCCAAGATTAAGAGAAAACGGAGGACTCAGGCGTCCTGAAATATGAGAAAACGGACTCCTATGATGGGGCACTCAAATAAACATACACATAGCTGTATAACACCGGTCAACACAATTTTTCTGGCACAAGGTTTTTAAACGGATTTTAAGTAAATTTGGGGTGCAGAATCCAAATATGACTTTGGTTTTTGTCTATCACATCAGGTTTTTGAGATATACCATATTGCACTTTTGCTGGGAAACGTAAACTTTTGGATCAAAATTGACGGTTTAAACATGTATACATAAATTTTTTCAGCATTATAATTTGTATTTTTCTATAACCAAAAATTGTTAATATCAAATTGGAAAGTTAATGCACATATAATATTTAAATGTAACATTGAAGGGTGAAAAAAAACAATTAATGTACGGTAGAAATAGTGCAAGTATTTAGATCAAGTTACAGTTACATAAACTTCCTCTTTTTGGCCGATCTCTTATGTACAGCTTCTGGAATGTCTCTCATCAAACTCCAGCAGTAGTCCGCCATCATGTTCGAGTCCCATCGACCTTGGTAACGTTCTTCCATTACTTTAATGTCTTGATGAAAGCGCTCCCCTTGCTCCTCGCTCACTTCTCCCAGATTTTCTGGAAACTCGTCCAAGTGACTGTGTAAGTAATGAACCTTGATACTCATTCTGCATCCAAGTGCTGGTAAACTCAAGAGCAGCTCTTCCACAATTTCTTGATAGTTGTCCGCTTTCTTGTTCCCTAAGAAGTTCCGCACCACATTAGAGAAAGCATTCCAAGTTCTTGCCTGTGCCTCAGTCATTGTTGCAAGGAAGTGTGGATCTCTGAGTAGTGTTCTTATTTTAGGTCCATCAAAAATCCCTGCCTTTTTCTTTTCGTCGCTAAGACTTGGAAAGGTTGAGCATATATATCTGAAACACTCTCCACTATGATCAAGAGCCTTGACGAATTGCTTCATGATACCAAGTTTTATGTGCAGAGGAGGAAGGACAATGTTTTTCATGTCAACCAGAGGATCGTTAATGATATTCTTGTCACCAGGCGTCAAACTATGTCTTGGTGGCCAAATCTTTTTCACCCAATGGTCTGCTGTAGCCCTGCTGTCCCAGTAGCACAGAAAACAGGGATATTTTGTGTACCCTCCTTGCTGGCCCAATAGAAAGTTTACCATTTTCAAGTCCACACAAATTAACCATTCATGAGCATGGTATTGCAACCTCTCTAGAACAGTCTTAATGTTTTCATACTCTTCTTTAATTTGTACAGAATGTCCGATTGGAATTGAACCATACTTGTTTCCGTTATGAAGAACACATTTCAAGCTCCTTTTAGAACTGTCAATAAAAAGTCTCCAATCCTTACTATCATATGCTGGTAGTCCCATGGAGAGAAGAAGTCCTTCTACATCATTACAAAAAACAAGCTGGTCATATGAATGAAAGTACTTCCGCAGTTGCTCTTCTCTGTTGCGATAAAAGGAGACACTCGTGCCGGGTTTTAAGAGTCGTTTCTCTTGAAGCCTGGAAGCTAACAATTCAGCAGACTGTTTTGGCAAATTTAGATCTCTGACCAGATCATTCAATTCTGACTGAGTAAACAACGTTGGCTTTTCACAATCTTCACCAGATGGCTTGAAAAGATCAGTCTCTTCATCTTCATCAGTAGAAACAGGTGAATTCCGGTCTATATCCTCAATCTCTGGTAGTTCAGTAAATTCTGGCACGTTACGTGATGGAGCAAATCTGAGATCAGATTTGGACTCAAAAGGCAGGAGTCACAGCTCACAGGACAGGACACAACCTGATCTCACTGGTTACTGACCCTGGTGGACTGGCTGTGTGGAGTGGAGTGCAATGGATTATGGAGTCAGTTTATGCGATCAGAGGAACCCACCTCCACCAACCCTCATGGGACTGTCTCTATGGATGGTAAGGTCACGGTTGCAATGGTGGCGTAAGCCATCAGGTCAGATTAACCAGTCAACAGGTAATGTGTCCGAGGTCACTGGGTGTAGTGCTGGGCCCTGTTCGCCCCCCCCCTCCAAAAGTACGAGCCTGCTCCTAATCTTAATAATAGAGTTAATGAGCGACTTATTTGGGATGAAATGCGCAGGGCATACAGGCTTTAACTTCAGTCAAATAGATTGGACCGACCTTATGAGTAACTCAGAATTAGAGTTTTTTCTTGAAACAGTTCACGACTGTTTCCTAAGTCAACATATAGCCGAACCCACCCGTGGTAATAATATACTCAATTTAGTTCAGTCAAACAGAGAAAACCTCATAAGTCATGTCGAGGTAGGGAACGAACTAGCTAACAGCAATCACAAAGAAGTGAGATTCAAAGTAGAACTTAATGTTAGTGGCATGGAATATTCCATTAAAGTCCCAGATTTCAGAAGGGAAGACTTTGATAGGTTGAAAAGGTAGCTGAGAGAAGGGGTATTACATTTGGGGATGAATTACATGACCTCACACAAATGTACCCACAGAGGGCGACTTCACTTTACCTGGTGACCTGACAATGATAACCTCAAAAATATGACGGTTGAGGATGACCTAATCACGACATCTGAGGTTGGCGAGTTCCACAGCAATTTAAATAATGAGTTACTTAATGCGCAAAGGCAGAACATACCATACAGAAAACTCAGATCAAATAAAAATTACCCCAAATGGATAAATAATTATTTAAAGAATATTATTGGACAAAGGAATGTTATAGGTAGGAGAATATAGAGTGGTGAAGTTTACCTGAGTTAAGACCGAGATAAGAATAGCAAAGAGGAATAATGAACTGAAGGTAGCAAGGGAGGCGAAGTCAAACCCCAAGGGATTCTTCCAAACATATCAAACTAAAACATGAGAATAATATTGGACCAATACAGTCAGCTACTGGTGAGTTAACGGAAAACGATGGAGAAATGAGCAACAATCTGAACAGACATTTTTCAACAGTTTTCACCACCGAAAATTTAAACATGATACCTGAGGTACCGACTATACACAGAGATAGTGGAGAAAGTAGATTAAGCGAGATAGTAGTGAGTAGTAACGATGTTAGTTATACTGCCAGATTCTGGGGTCACTAAGTCTAAGGGGATAACTTAACTCTATTTTTAATTTCTAAGGGTTGCTGCCACCAGACCCCCTCTGGTCAGTAGCTCGTTATGTAGCGAGCAGAGTGGACTAGGCATTGGGTTAGGTTTTTCATTGACCATATCGAGAAGGGGAAGGAAGGGTGAAACCATAACATGTCTTAGTTCTTTCAATTGTTCTTTCTACTTACCATCAGTTCATTGGTTACTACATAACCTCAGTTCTTTAAGGTAGCATGACGAGGATCTAGGCACATGGGTATGGCAATTCTGATATCAGGTCCCTTGGACGGAAATAAAAGTGTTATACTGCGGGAAATGAATAATCCTGATATACTATAAGAAAATGTTTATTA
This sequence comes from Homarus americanus, assembly GCF_018991925.1. Lineage (NCBI taxonomy): Eukaryota > Metazoa > Arthropoda > Malacostraca > Decapoda > Nephropidae > Homarus > Homarus americanus. The sequence continues at coordinate 4,320 of NW_024714361.1, forward strand.
AGATGGACTCAAAGTGGGGAAAAATATATTATTAGCATATAACTCCAAGGCAACTCCTAGGCTGTACTCAACTGCAAATTACATGTCATTACATACATTACAACTTCCATATGATACTTCACTAACTGTTGGTAGTGCCTATGAGATGCCCTCACAACACACAACATGTTATTACTGAAACCAACTCATTCATGGGTCCACTACCCAACATGGGATACTTATTCCAGAATTACCCCTAAACACATACAACAACACTGTGGACATATAACTCCAAGGCATGTCCCAGGGTATCACACTGGCGCCTGTAACACTGACGATCGCTGTGGGGATCGGTTAAAGCCAGACACATGGCGAGTCTTGGGTCTAGCTCCAAGAGGTAGAATGGAGCCGAATAATCATGTCGAATCAGCGCCATCGCTCATATATTGATCACTGCTGAATATCCCCCGGCTCTGAGCGACCGGTGGGTGTTCAATTAAGCCCACCCTGGATCTGTAGGACAACGAAGTTGGATGGCGTTACGGGAGGCTTGAACCTCCTGCTCACCCGTGGTTATATACCCCTGAGTTGCCAGCGATAGCTACTCACAAAATGACAGAAATTACAAACAAACCAACTGTTACACATTCAAAGATGACCCTCAGTTGACAAAGGTCTGGCAAATTACTAAGGTTGATTTACATAAACTAATTCAGGATTGAGTTTGCCAGTAGAAGGTGGAATAAACACATATTGACAACTGTGTTCGAAGGCAGGACTTACTGGGAGGGATCATGAGTATAAAACTAGTGGGAAACACACGTCTCTCCTTAATGCTATGAATACATACAATTAATATTATATAACCGTACCTGGGTACAATACAACACATGTTTCAGTAACATTGAGTAGGTGAGTTATCCTTTATAAATGTTTCCCGTTCTCTGAGATTCTACAAGAGCAGTGGATTTGAATGTTATGTAGCGTAATATGAATTAAGGGGGTTTTTAGGAATGACAATGATGTGCGCAGTACATAGTAAGCAAAAGACAAGCTAAAGCCTAATAAGTCACTAGGTCCTGATGAGATATTTGCCAGAGTATTAAAGGAATGTAAGGAATAGTTTAGTAAGACCTTAGCAAATTTGTTTAACATGTCATTGAAAACAGGTGTAGTACCAAAATCCTGGAAGATAGCGAATGTCATACCAATTTTCAAGAAGAGAGATAGATCACTATCCTCTAACTACCAATCAATCAGTTTAACATCAATTGTAGGCAAATTGCTGGAAGCAATAATTTCAAACTCTATTCGAAATCACCTGGAGAAGGGCAAGTTGATCAATGATTCCCAATATGGCTTCACAAGTGGGCGTTCATGTCTGACTAATCTAATAATATTCTCTTCAACTATTTTCGAATCAGTGGATGATGGACACAATTATGATGTGGTATACCTCGACATTAGAAAAGCCTTCGAACAGAGACACCTACGAAAGACTAATACAATCAGTGGAGGCTCGTGGAATTGGAGAAGACATTCTTAAATGGATTAGGGGGTGGTTACAGGACAGGAAACAGCGAGTAAACATGAGCGCCACTAAATCCTATTGGGGTAACATCACTAGTGAGAATACCCCAAGACTAAGTACTTGGACCTTTACTATTTATTATATGCATAAACGACATAGATATAGGCGTAGACAGCAACATAAGTAATTTTGTTGATGACACTAAAGTAGGGCGTGAAATTAAATCTGACAAGGACTCCATAAAGCTACAGGAAGATCTAAACTTATTTTTTGCATGGTCTGAAAAATGGTAGATGAAATTTAATGAAGATAAATGCAAAGTACTTAGTCTAGGAGATGTAAACAGAGAAAGCAGATATCAGATGAACAACGTTGTTATAGAGAAATCTGACTGTGAGAAAGCTTTAGGAGTAATGATAAGTAGGAATCTTAAACCAAGTCAACAATGTGTATTTGCTCGAAACATGGCTAACAAAGTACTTGGGTTCATACAAAGGGGTGTTAGTTACAAAACTAGCGAGGTTATCCTAAAACTATATCTTGTGCTTGTGAAATCTCACTTGGATTACGCAGTTCAGTTCTGGTCACTGTACTACAGAATGGATATAGAATCCCTAGAAAGAATTCAGAGGGGAATGACAAGGCTAATCCCGGGCATAATTAATATGGCTTTTCAAAATTTACATGGTTTTCTTACGATTATCCACCTATAAAGATTGGAATATGAAATAATTTTATGTAAGATAGAAAATGTTGACCGTGACCTTGGCCTGTTCTATGCTGTACTTAAAAACATTCAAGTCAGAATCATGAACTCTAATCTAGAAGAACTGAGAAATGCAGAGACCTGGCAGTTGCAGCATTAGTAAATATGGCAAATTTTGTGACAAGAGGTACCGGTATGGCCAGCATAAGGACAGAACCAGACAATGTGATGTAGTCGTGGCCAGAATTAGGCTAGGATAGACACATCTGGCAAGTTAGTAACGCTGTACCCATACCGGAACACTTAGCATGTAAACTTTGTGATAAACCTTTAAAGCATACACTTGAACACTATATTATTGAATGTGACACTGTCAAAGACTTCAGGCCACCTGGTTTATTGCATCATGAACTTTGTAATTACTACATTGAATCGGGGGTGCTTGAGGACATTCTTGCTGTTTATCCCAAATTTGCTAGCCCACATTGATTAGTCTTCAATTAGAATATGACGTCCAATGTATATGAACCACTGTCCGCTTGGCAATGAACAGTGACATCACCCACATGACTCTGACCTATATATACTGCTAATGAATATGATGTATTTCTTTGTGTACGAACCTCTTTCCTGCATGGCAGGACTAAAAACTATGAAACCTATACCTTTCTTGGTCAGATCTTGTTACATCATCGATAAATTTTACCATAGACAAATTAATTTTCCCGGTGTTGTAGAAATTATAACAAAAAGTTCATCGGGCGATAACATATATTTTCTAAAAAGCAAAGAATTTCTATTAATTAACATGGAATTGAAATATATATTTGGTTACAGGATGAGCCGAGCATTATGTACCAGTTGTTGGCCCGATTTTCTCCCCACGGTAAAGAGATTCAGGAGCTGGGCATCTCACCAATCCTCGAATTATTTGCTGTGTGTGTCCACAAAGACTATGGCGGTCGCGGCATCGCGGCCATGATCATCAAGGTAATTGTGCATGTTAACTTATAGGAGAAGTATATTGAAAATCACAGTTATTAAACCTAAAACAATGCTAAATATTCCTCAGAGGAGGTACTAAATACCATCACCTTGACACTTGACATTGGTTTATTTGAACACAGTGACAGTATTATCTCCTTCTAATATCTTGCTGTGTGTTTCGAGTATCCTGATGTAGTTCCTTTAATTCTCTTTCCAACTCTACGATATCCTCTATCTCACATTTGTCCAACTTACATAAACAACATACAGTACAGTTGAACTTATTTTCAAAGATACCACAAACAAAAACTACAAAGATAATGGTCCGATTAAGCCTTAAAAAGAAAATGATGCTTTTCACTAGGAGGGGAAACTTTATTTTCACATTACTATAAGTCAATGGACGTTAGTTCAAACAGATTATAGTACAATTGGTCTGTTTCATTTAAGGCGTCTTTCATACCATAAAATAACCAAACTATATTCAACTTGGGTATGCTGGTAAAGAAACTATTCACTTTATAGTATGTAATATTATTTTTGCAGGCACTTCCTTCTGTTTAGTTTGAATTTAAAAAGGTAAATAAAGAGAAACTTCTTAATTACTTCTGACAACTTAGGTTTTTGGATCTGCCTGATACCAAAAACCGTTATAATTTACAATCACTACGTGTTTCAGAAAACCGTGGAGCTTGGGGATGAGCAAGGCTGCCGTTTAGCAGTAGTTCAGATCGCCAATAGCTTGTCGGAGAAGATCTACAATCGCTTGAATTTTCAAACATTTAAGGTGCTCGACCTAGACACAGTAGCTGATGAATTTGATCTTGACACCTCAATCATACCTGGTGAAACTATATTGAGTCTGATGGTCAAAAATCTCCCCAGCAAGACCTCAAACCCACACCCTCAGTAAAACGATATATATATATATATATATATATATATATATATATATATATATATATATGCAAGTAAATCACTGTAGGTGCGCGTGATCTAGGTATATGCTGGTTATCAGCATATATATATATATATATATATATCATCAGTCCATATAGCATGCGGACTTCCATATATCCATATGCAAACAATACTTCACTTGTCGGGAATCCCCAATGGAGGTTCACTTTGCTTAACAAAGACGAATGAACAGGCTTTGTGTGAAATAAAACAAAGCCTAGGATTCCTTTTGCTATCCTTGTGGCGCGGTGATAGCAGTCCCTGTTCACCGGGAGAGGTCTAGGGTTCAATTCCAAACTAGTGAGATACAGCAGGTTGGGAAAAATATCCAAACAAGCAAGCAACTACTTCTTAGTCTGCAGTAACCCCTAAAGATGTGAATTACACGAAGGCTCTTGGGAATTTCGTGTTTTTTTTATATCAGCATATATTTATGGTTCACGCGCACCTGCATTTATTTATTTACAAATATACAAATATATCTAATGTATATTACGTAACATTGTTAATTAATCGGAAGAAACAAGTAATTACATATAAGATCACCCCAATTGACCGGGCAAATAACTGGAGTTAATGAGTTAGTGGAGTCAAAGGTAAACACTCATTAGAGAGAGTAAGTGAGGTTTAACAACCCTCGCACTAATTAGTGGTTAATTGCCGACATGGTGAAACACTTAGGTGTACGTATGCTGAGTGAAGTTAGAACACTGAGGCGGCGTATATATGTGATGGTTTAGTTACTTTTGATATTTTCATATACAAATAAACATGAGTACTTTATGTGGCTTTATTTATTTTTTGGTTTATTGCGCAGACATGAGTATTATGCACGTCTTTTTATTCAGTATATTATTACGAACCACGCCATCTATTGTGTCATGATCTAACTACCCAGCACTACCGAGCAACGCCATCTAGGGACGAAACCCGAGTATGACTAGTCTTAGTAACCACTCAGGGTTTCCTTTCTCTATATCCTGGTTGTTGCGTCACCTCCTCCAACTTTTCCTCATCACCTCCGGATCGAGGAGAGTTCAGTTCACTCTGGGAAGTGACCACACTTGGATTACCTATCCTGGAAACCTACGGCACAGTGACTACCTACCATCTTCTTCAATACTCGGCCCTACTCATCAGACACTTCAGCACCGCACTTGAGTATTGTAACCCTATATTGCCTCCCACCTCCACTTGCTTCAGATTGTTGTATGTTGTATAAATATGTATATGCTTTTAAGCCAATGTTGCGTATGTTTAAGTTAAGTATGGTTAAGGGTAAATTATAGAAAGCTGGATATTTTGTTAAGGAATTTATTGTACTTTATTATACACAACAAAAACTCGCATCCTTTGTCTACCCTTTTATAGTCCGATTGTCTTTGTTTGTTTAGTTTTTTTATTGTTGTTGCCTGTTGGGATCTTGGTAGACTTTTAACTATATTCTAAACCAGTTTCTAAATCCCCAACTCGTAGCTTACACCCTAAAGAACTAATAATGCAGCAGTACTACATACACCAGAATAGACACAAGAACGAGGAACTCATCTGAAACAATCCCTTAATACATCCTACACCACTTAGTAGCATATAAAACATTCAGAAAAATATTTCTTGCACAGATGAAAATGCCTTAAGTGCATCCGACAAAACTATAGTAATCCCTGAGGAATAGAAATCCTGATTTAGTCATACTACACAAGAACATGGATCACTCATAGCCTGTCTGGAATGACCCACAAAATACTACAAATCCCAACTATCCTAAATACACAGAACCCGAAGGTTGTAACTACTAACATGCCGAGTGGCATGCATCAACAAGAACCCGAGAAAATCACCCATGACCCGTCAGGCAGGCGGGTGCTCATCTGTTTTTTTAATTACTCTTTCTAGTTTCAGGAGTCATGAGTGCATTTCTCCACCATCACCCGTAACATGCTTCATACAGATGTTCAGAATACACCTGTACTTTAAAGTGCAACGGCAACAAACAATTCTTGAAGAGGAACTCATACGTCCCGCGTGTGCGATTAACCATAGAGTTGTTGACCTCTCACCTGGACTTGGTTATTTGAACCACATACACCCAATAGTGGGGAGATGAAAGTCTTTACATAACCACTAGCATTCCAGATTCAGACCAAAGCTTACAGCCCAGAGAAAAACAACAAATGTAATAGTAAGTAGATGCCCACGTGGTAACCCACGTAGGTTGACACACCCTACAGTGACAGTAAGACCTGACCCAGGAGAGGTCACGGACAAGGTACCTGAGTTAACCCGGCAACATTGTTAAAGAAACCACACCTATACAAGACACACCCAGGTGGTAATAATTAGGAAGCATTACAGACCGGCGACATGACCACGCACCTGGGCAAACACAGCTGTCCAGATCTAACCAGTTTAGTGTTAATTAGGAGAGGTCATCTGCCGTCTCTCCTCTAATATAAAGGCCCTGCAGCTCCTTCCACTGGGCATTACTTTCACATCCCTGAAGACAGAAGACGGAGTCACGCTCGTCACTAGTCGGGGTCGGGACGGAGACTTCCCTCCCCAGCACCGCGTCTCCAGCTAGCAGTCTCCCACAGGAGACAGTCCACAGCACTCCCTTAAACAGCACCTGCTGGGCCTCCCTCAGGTCACACGTGAGTCTTTGTCAGAGCGGTCCAGGGGTGAGTTACTTACGGTGGGAAGTGTATCCATTTTGTGTTTGTGTCCAAGAGTCAGTGTCTAGTAACGTAGATATAATGTTCTATTAATGTGTCCATGCCATTCAGTTGAATAATAAATAGTTGTATTGAAAGTGGTGTTTAGAAAGACTAAGAACGTATTTAAAGTTAAATAACTAACCGGTCATGCTACCAAACTTCCTCACTTTACAATCCTACAACTAAATATAACTTCTACCTATACTTTCTACTTTAACCCCCCCCCCCATTACAATAGCTATATTAGATGAGATGAAAACCTCGGAGAAGACACGCTTAGCAATCATCACACTACACGGTGTGGGCCTCAGCAATGGGGAAATTGCTAGGTGGGTTGGCGTATCCAAGCACACCGTAGCCCGATGGATACAGCGCTACGTCGAAACTGGGGACACATTGGTGTGTCATGTTGTATCACGCCGTAAGGGTGACGAATAATTTTTATTTGGTGTACATTAACCCGATATAGTAGGAGTTGTAGAACTGTTGTACAAGAACAGGAGAATCGATCCAGGGAATGTGAG
>NW_024714362.1:0-5209 GCF_018991925.1 Homarus americanus
TACTCGATCTGGAGACTTTGTTATACTTGATCAGGGGGCTTTGTTATACTCGATCAGGGGACTTTGTTATACTCGATGAGGGGGCTTTGTTATACTCGATCAGGGAAATTTTGTAAATTCTCGATCATGGACCTTTGTTAAACTCGATTCGGGGACTTTGTTATACTCGACCAGGGGACATTGTTATACTCGATGAGGGGCCTTTGTTATACTTGATCAGTGGGCTTTGTTATACTCGATCAGGGGACATTGTTATTCTCGATAAGGGGGACTTTGTTATACTCAATTAGGGGACTTTGTTATACTCGATCAGGGAACTTTGTTATACTCGATTAGGGGCCTTTGTTATACTCGATCAGGGGCCTTTGTTATAATCGTTCAGGGGACTATGTTATACTCGAACAGGGGACCTTGTTATACTCGATCATGGGACTTTGTTATACTCGATGAGGGGCCTTTGTTATACTCGATGAGGGGACTTTGTTCTACTCGATCAGGGGAATTTGTTATACTCGATCAGGGGACTTTGTTATATTCGATGAGGGGACTTTTTTATACTCGATCATGGGACTTTGTTATACTCGATGAGGGGCCTTTGTTATACTCGATCAGGGGCCTTTGTTATACCCGATCAGGGGACTTTGTTATAATTGATCAGAGGACTTTGTTAAACTCTATGAGGGGCCTTTGTTATCCTCGATCAGGGAACTTTATTATACTCGGTGAGGGGACATTGTTATACTGGATCAGGGGACTTTGTTTTACTCGATGAGGGGGCTTTGTTATACTCGATCAGGGGACTTTGTTATACTCGAAAAGGGGATTTTGTTATATTCGATCTAGGGCCTTTGTTATACTTGATCAGGGGACTTTGTTATAGTCGACCAGGGGACTTTGTCATACTCGATCAGGGGACTTTGTTATACTCGATCAGGGGGCTTTGTTAAACTCGACCAGGGAACTTTGTTATAGTCGACCTGGAGCCTTTGTTATACTTGATCAGGGGGCTTTGTTATACTCGATCAGGGGACTTAGTTATTCTCGATAAGGGGGACTTTCTTATACTCGATGAGGGGGCTTTGTTATACTCGATCAGGGAAATTTTGTTATTCTCGATCATGGGCCATTGTTAAACTCGATTAGGGGACTTTGTTATACTCGACCAGGGGACTTTGTTATTCTCGATAAGGGGGACTTTGTTAAACTCAATTAGGGGACTTTGTTATACTCGATCAGGGAACTTTGTAATACTCGATCAGGGGCCTTTGTTATACTCGTTCAGGCGCTTTTGTTATATTCGATCAGGGAGCTTTGTTATACTCGTTCAGGGGCCTTTGTTATAATCGTTCAGGGGACTATGTTATACTCGAACAGGGGACCTTGTTATACTCGATCAGGGGACTTTGTTATACTCGATCAGAGGACTTTGTTATATTCAATGAGGGACTTTGTTATTCTCGATCATGGGACTTTGTTACACTCGATGAGGGGCCTTTGTTATACTCGATGAGGGGCCTTTGTTATACTCGTTCAGGGGACTTTGTTAAATTAGATCAGGGCACTTTGTTATACTAGATCAGGGGACTTTGTTATACTCGATCAGGCGACTTTGTTATACTCGATCAGGGGGCTTTGTTAAACTCGATCAGGGAACTTTGTTATACTCGATCAGGAGACTTTGTTATACTCGACCAGGGGACTTTGTTATACTCGATCAGGGGCCTTTGTTATACTTGATCAAGGGACTTTGTTATTCTCGATAAGGGGGCTTTGTTATACTCGATCAGGTGACTTTGTTATTCTCGATAAGGGGGCTTTGTTATACTCGATCAGGGAAATTTTGTTATTCTCGATCATGGGCCTTTGTTATACTCGATCAGGGGACTTTGTTATACTCGATCAGGGGCCTTTGTTATACTTGATCAGGGGCTTGTTATACTCGATCAGGGACTTTTGTTATCTCAAGATAGGGGCTTTGTTATACTCTGGATCAGGGGCTTTGTTATACTCGATTAGGGAACTTTGTTATACTCGATCAGGGCATTTGTTATACTTGTTCAGGCTGTCTTTAGTTATACTCTCGACCAGGGACTTTGTTATACTCGATCAGGGCCTTTTGTTAAACTCGATCAGGCCCTCCTTGTTATACTCACCAGGGGATCTTTGTTATACTCGATCAGGCGACTTTGTTATACTCGATCAGGGGCTTTGTTATACTCCGGATCAGGAACTTTGTTATACTCTCGGGATCAGGGCCTTGTTATAATCGTTCAGGGGACTTTTGTTATACTCGATCAGGGACTTTGATATACTCGACCAGGGAGTTTGTTATACCGAAAAAGGGACTTTGTTATACCCGATGAGGGGCCTTTTGTTAAACTCGATGAGGGGCCTTTGTTATACTCGACCTGGGGACTTTGTTATACTCGATCAGGGGCCTTTGTTATAAATCGTTCAGGGACTTTGTTATACTGACCAGGACTTTGTTATACTCGATCTGGGCGTTTGGTTATAATGGATCAGGGCCTTTGTTATACTCGATCAGGGAACTTGTTATACTCAACAGGGCCTTTGTTTATACTCGATCAGGGGACTTTGTTATACTCGATCAAGGGACTTTGTTATTCAAGATAAGGGGGGCTTTGTTATACTCGACGAGCGGGCTTTGTTATACTCGATCAGGGGACATTGTTATAGACTTTTAGGGTCCTTTGTTATACTCGAGCAGGGGCCTTTGTTATACTCGTTCAGGGGGACTTTGTTATACTCGAAAAGGGGACTTTGTTATACTCAATCTAGGGCCTTTGTTATACTTGATCAGGGAACTTTGTTATAGTCGACCAGGGGACTTTGTCATACTCGATCAGGGGACTTTGCTATACTCGATCAGGAGGCTTTGTTATACTCGACCAGGGGACTTTGTTATACTCGATCTGGAGACTTTGTTATACTTGATCAGGGGGCTTTGTTATAATCGTTCAGGGAACCTTGTTATACTCGATCAGGGGACTTTGTTATACTCGACCAGGGGAGTTTGTTATACTCGACCAGGGGACTTTGTTATACCTTTAGATCAGGCCTTTTGTTAAACCCGATGAAGGGCCTTGTTATACCCGATCAGGGGACTTTGTTGTACTCGGGATCAGGGACTTTGTTATACCTTCGATCAGGGGCTTTGTTATACTCGATCAGGGAACTTTGATATACTCCGATGAGGGGACTTGTTATACTCGATCAGGGGACTTTTGTTAGCGCCCGATCATCAGGGCCGTTATACCTCGAACAATCTTATATACTCGATCAGGGGAGTTTCTTATAATTCTACCAGGGGACATAGTTATACTCGATGAGGGGCCTTTGTTAAACTCGATAAGGGGCCTTTGTTATACTCGACCAGGGGACTTTGTTATACTCGATCAGGGGCCTTTGCTAAACTCGATGAGGGGACTTTGTTATACTCGACCAGGGGACTTTGTTATACTCGATCTGGGGCGTTTGTTATACTTGATCAGGGGCCTTTGTTATACTCGATCAGGGAACTTTGTTATACTCGATCAGGGGCCTTTGTTATACTCGATCAGGGGACTTTGTTATACTCGATCAAGGGACTTTGTTATTCAAGATAAGGGGGGCTTTGTTATACTCGATGAGCGGGCTCTGTTATACTCGATCAGGGGACATTGTTATAGACTTTTAGGGTCCTTTGTTATACTCGAGCAGGGGCCTTTGTTATACTCGTTCAGGGGGACTTTGTTATACTCGAAAAGGGGACTTTGTTATACTCGATCTAGGGCCTTTGTTATACTTGATCAGGGGACTTTGTTATAGTCGACCAGGGGACTTTGTCATACTCGATCAGGGGATTTTGTTATACTCGATCAGAGGGCTTTGTTATACTCGACCAGGGGACTTTGTTATACTCGATCTGGAGACTTTGTTATACTTGATCAGGGGGCTTTGTTATACTCGATCAGGGGACTTTGTTATACTCGATGAGGGGGCTTTGTTATACTCGATCAGGGAAATTTTGTAAATTCTCGATCATGGACCTTTGTTAAACTCGATTCGGGGACTTTGTTATACTCGACCAGGGGACTTTGTTATACTCGATGAGGGGCCTTTGTTATACTTGATCAGTGGGCTTTGTTATACTCGATCAGGGGACATTGTTATTCTCGATAAGGGGGACTTTGTTATACTCAATTAGGGGACTTTGTTATACTTGATCAGGGAACTTTGTTATGCTCGATTAGGGGCCTTTGTTATACTCGATCAGGGGCCTTTGTTATAATCGTTCAGGGGACTATGTTATACTCGAACAGGGGACCTTGTTATACTCGATCATGGGACTTTGTTATACTTGATGAGGGGCCTTTGTTATACTCGATGAGGGGACTTTGTTCTACTCGATCAGGGGAATTTGTTATACTCGATCAGGGGACTTTGTTATACTCGATGAGGACAGTTGTTATACTTGATCAAGGGGCTGTTATACTTGATCAGGGGACTTTGTTATTCTCGAAGGGTCTTTGTTATACTCGATCAGGGGCTTTGTTATACTTGATCAGGGGGCTTTGTTATACTCGATCAAGGGGACTTTGTTATTCTCGATAAGGGGGTCTTTGTTATATACTCGATCAGGGGGCTTTGTTATACTCGGTCAGGTAACTTTGTTATACTCGATCAGGGGCCTTTGTTATACTCGTTCAGGCGACTTTGTTATACTCGACCAGGGGACTTTGTTATACTCGATCAGGGGCCATTGTTATACTTGATCAGGGGGCTTTGTTATGCTCGATCAGGTGACTTAGTTATTCTCGATAAGGGGGACTTTGTTATACTCGATGAGCGGGCTTTGTTATACTCGATCAGGGAAATTTTGTTATACTCGATCATGGGCCTTTGTTATACTCGATCATGGGCCTTTGTTATACTCGATCAGGTGACTTTGTTATACTCGATCAGGGGGCTTTGTTATACTCGATCAGGGGACTTTGTTATTCAGGATAAGGGGGGCTTTGTTATACTCGATCAGGGGGCATTGTTATACTCGATCAGGGAACTTTGTTATACTCGATCAGGGGCCTTTGTTATACTCGTTCAGGCGTCTTTGTTATACTCGACCAGGGGACTTTGTTATACTCGATCAGGGGCCTTTGTTAAACTCGATCAGGGCCCTTTGTTATACTTGATCAGGGGACTTTGTTAT
>NW_024714363.1:0-15405 GCF_018991925.1 Homarus americanus
AACAAAGGCCCCTGGTCGAGCATAACAAACCCCCCCTGATCGAATAATACAAAGTCCTCTGATCGAGTATAACAAAGTCCCCTGATAGAGTATAACAAAGTGCCCTGATCGAGTATAACAAAGTCCCCTGATCGAGTATAATAAAGCCCCCTTACCGAGTATAACAAAGTCCCCGGATAGAGTATATCAAACCCCCTGGTCGAGTATAATAAAGGCCCTGATCGAGTATAACAAAGTCTCATGATCGAGTATAACAAATTCCCCTGGTTCGAGCATAACAAAGTCCCCTGATCGAGTATATCAAAGCCCCCTGATCGAGTATAACAAAGTCCAATCATCGAGTATAACAAAGTCCCCTGATCGAGTATAACAAAGTCCCCTGATCGAGTATATCAAAGCCCCCTGATCGAGTATAACAAAGTCAAATCATCGAGTATAACAAAGTCCTTTGGTCGAGTATAACAAAGTCCTCTCGTCGAGAATAACAAAGGCCCCTGATCGAGTATAACAAAGTCCATGATGGAGTATAACAAAGACCCCTGATCAAGGAAAACAAAGCCCCTTGATCGAGTATAACAAATTCCCCTGATCGAGTATAACAAAGTCCCCTGTTCGAGTATATCAGCCTCTTGATCGAGTATAAAGTCCTTGCCGAGTATAACAAAGTCCTGGCTGAGTATAACAAAGTCCTCTGGTCGAGTAAATAACAACAAACTGATCGATATAACAAAGTCCCCTCATCGAGTATAACACATCCCCTGATCAAGTATAACACATCCCTTGTCTGTGTATAACAAAGTTCCCTGGTCGAGTATAGTAATGTCCCCTTAATCTGGCAACAAAGGCCCCTGATCGCATATAACAAAGTCCCCTTTATCGAGCATAACAAAGGCCCCTGGTCGAGCATAACAAAGCCCCCATGATCGAATATTACAAAGTACCCTAATCACGTATAACAAAGTCCCCTGATTGAGTATAACAAAGTCCCCTGGTCGAGTATAACAAAGGCCCCCTGATGGAGTATAACAAAGACCATGATGGAGTATAACAAAGTCCCCTGATCGAGGAACACAAAGCCTCCTGATCGAGTATAACAAATGCCCCTCATCGAGTATAACAAAGTCCCCTAATCGAATATAACAAAGCCCCCTGATCGAGTATAACAAAGTCCCTGGTTGAATATAACAATGGCCCATGATTGAGTATAACAAAGGCCCCTCATCGAGTATAACAAAGGCCCCTCATCGAGTCTAACAAAGTCCCCTGATCGATTGGCGAGACAGCGTCTTGATCGAGTAAACAAAGGCCCCTCATCGAGTATAACAAAGTCCCCTGATAAAGTATTACAAAGTCCCCTGAACGAGTATAACAAAGTCCCCTGATCGAGAAAAACAAAGTCCGCTGATCGAGTATAACAAAGTCCCTGATTGAGTATAACAAAGGCCCCTCATCGAGTATAACAAAGGCCCCTAATGGAGTTTAACAAAGGCCCCTAATTGAGTATAACAAAGTCCCCTGGTCGAGTATATCAATTTCCCCTGGTCGAGTATAACAAAGTCCTCTGATCGAGTATAAGTCCTGATCGAACAAAAAGTCCTCTGAAGTCGAAAGTATATAACAGCGTCTCTGATCGAGTATAACAAAGCACGTTCTGATCAATATAACAAAGTCCCCTTATCGAGCATAAGAAAGGCCCCTGGTCGAGTATAACAAAGCCCCCCTGATCTAATATTGCAAAGTCCAGTGATCAAGTACAACAGAGTCCCCAGATCGAGTATAACAAAGTCCCCTGGTCGAGTATAACAAAGTCCTTTGGTCGAGTATAACCAAGGCCCCTGATCGAGCATAACAAAGTCCCCTTATCGAGTATAACAAAGTCCCCTGGTCGAGTATTACAAATTCCCTTGATCGAGTATAACAAAGTCCCCTGGTCGAGTATAACAAAGTCCCCTGGTCGAGTATAACCAAGGCCCCTGATCGAGAATAACATAGTCCTCTGATCGAATATAACAAAGTCCTCTTATCGAGCATAACAAAGGCCCCTGGTCGAGCATAACAAACCCCCCTGATCGAATAATACAAAGTCCTCTGATCGAGTATAACAAAGTCCCCTGATAGAGTATAACAAAGTCCCCCGATCGAGTATAACAAAGTCTTCTGATCGAGTATAACAAAGTTCCCTGGTCGAGTATAACAAATTCCCCTGATCTAGTATAACAAAGTCCCCTGATCGTGTATAACAATGTCCCCTGGTCGAGTAAAACAAAGTCCCCTGATCGAGAATAACAAAGGCCCCTGATCGAGTATAACAAAGTCCCCTTATCGAGCATAACAAAGGCCCCTGGTCGAGTATAACAAAGCCCCCCTGATCGAATATTACAAAGTCCAGTGATCAAGTATAACAATGTCCCCTGATCGAGTTAAACAAAGTCCCCTGGTCGAGTATAACAAAGGCCCTTGATGGAGTATAACAAAGACCCTGATGGAGTATAACAAAGACCCCTGATCAAGGAAAACAAAGCCCCGTGATCGAGTATAACAAAGTCCCCTTATCGAGTATAACAATGTCCCCTTGTCGAGTATAACAAATTCCCCTGATCGAGTATAACAAAGTCCTTTGGTCGAGTATAACCAAGGCCCCTGATCGAGTATAACAAAGGCCCCCTGTTGAGTGTAACAAAGCCTCCTGATCGAGTATAACAAAGTCCCCTTATCGAGCATTACAAAGGCCCCTGGTCGAGCATAACAAAGCCCCCCTGATCGAATAATGCAAAGTCTCCTGATCAAGTATAACAAAGTCCCCTGACCGACTATAACAAAGACCCTGATGGAGTATAACAGAGGCCCCTAATGGAGTATAACAAAGCCCCCCTGATCGAATAATGCAAAGTCTCCTGATCAAGTATAAAAAAGTCCCCTGACCGAGTATAACAAAGACCCTGATGGAGTATAACAAAGGCCCCTAATGGAGTAAAACAAAGACCCTGATGGAGTATAACAAAGTCCCCTGATCGAGGAAAACAAAGCCCTCTGATCGAGTATAACAAAGTCCCCTGATTGAGTATAACACAGCACCCTGGTGGAGAATAACAAAGCCCCCTGATCGAGTATAACAAAGTCCCCTGATCGAGTATAACAAAGTCCCCTGATCGTGTATAATAAAGCCCCCTTACCGAGTATAACAAAGTCCCCGGATAGAGTATATCAAACCCCCTGGTCGAGTATAATAAAGGCCCTGATCGAGTATAACAAAGTCTCATGATCGAGTATAACAAATTCCCCTGGTTCGAGTATAACAAAGTCCCCTGGTTGACCAAAACAAAGGTCCCTGTTCGAGTATAACAATTCCCTGATTGAATATAACAATGGCCCATAATTGAGTATAACAAAGTCCCCTGGTCGAGTATAACAAAGTTCCCTAATCGAATATAACAAAGCCCCCTGATCGAATATAACAAAGGCCACTGGTCGAGCATAACAAAGGACCCTGATCGAGTATAACAAAGCCCAATCATCGATATAACAAAGTCCCCTGATCGAGTATAACAAAGGCCCCTGATCGAGTATAACAAAGCCCCCCGTTGAGTATAACAAAGCCTCTTGATCGAGTATAACAAAGCCCCTGATAGAGTATAACACATCCCGTAATCGAGTATAACATATCACCTGATCGTGTATAACAAAGTTCCCTGGTCAAGTATAGTAATGTCCCTCATCGAGTATAACAACCCCCATGATCGAGTATAACAAAGTCCCCTGGTCGAGTATAACAAAGTCCACAGATCGAGTATAACAAAGTCCTCTGATCGAGTATAAAAAAGTCCCCTGATCGTGTATAACAAAGTCCCCTCGTCGAGTATAACAAAGTCCCATGGTCGAGTATAACAAAGTCACCTTATCGAGTATAACAAAGTCCCCTGATCGAGTATAACACATCCCCTGATCGAGAATAACAAAGTCCCCTGGTTGACCATAACAAAGGCCCCTGGTCGAGTAAAACAAAGTCCCCTAATCGAATATAACAAAGCCGCCTGATGGAGTATAACAAAGGCCACTGGTCGAGCATAACAATGGACCCTGGTCGAGTATAACAAAGTTCCCTGATCGAGTATAACAAAGCCCCCTGATCGAGTATATCAAAGCCCCCTGATCGAGTATAACAAAGTCCAATCATCGAGTATAACAAAGTCCCCTGATCGAGTATAACAAAGTCCCCTGATCGAGTATATCAATGCCCCCTGATCGAGTATATCAATGCCCCCTGATCGAGTATAACAAAGTCCAATCATCGAGTATAACAAAGTCCTCTGGTCGAGTATAACAAAGTCCTCTCGTCGAGAATAACAAAGGCCCCTGATCGAGTTTAACAAAGTCCATGATGGAGTATAACAAAGACCCCTGATCAAGGAAAACAAAGCCCCCTGATCGAGTATAACAAATTCCCCTGATCGAGTATAACAAAGTCCCCTGTTCGAGTATATCAAAGCCCTCTGATCGAGTATAACAAACTCCAATCATCGAGTATAACAAAGTCCTCTGGTCGAGTATAACAAAGTCCTCTGGTCGAGAATAACAAACGCCCCTGATCGAGTATAACAAAGTCCCCTCATCGAGTATAACACATCCCTGATCAAGTATAACATATCCCCTGTTCGTGTATAACAAAGTTCCCTGGTCGAGTATAGTAATGTCCCCTAATCGTGTATAACAAAGGCCCCTGATCGAGTATAACATAGTCCCCTTATCGAGCATAACAAAGGCCCCTGGTCGAGCATAACAAAGCCCCCCTGATCGAATATTACAAAGTACCCTAATCACGTATAACAAAGTCCCCTGATTGAGTATAACAAAGTCCCCTGGTCGAGTATAACAAAGGCCCCCTGATGGAGTATAACAAAGACCATGATGGAGTATAACAAAGTCCCCTGATCGAGGAAAACAAAGCCCCCTGATCGAGTATAACAAATGCCCCTCATCGAGTATAACAAAGTCCCCTAATCGAATATAACAAAGCCCCCTGATCGAGTATAACAAAGTTCCCTGGTTGAGTAAAACAAAGGCCCATGATTGAGTATAAAAAAGGCCCCTCATCGACTATAATAAAGATCCCTCATCGAGTCTAACAAATCCTCTGATTGAGTATGACAAAGGCCCTTGATCGAGTATAACAAAGGCCCTTAATCTAGTATAACAAAGTCCCCTGATCGAGTATAACAAAGTCCCCTTATCGAGTATAACAAAGTCCCCTGGTCGAGTATAACAAATTCCCTTGATCGAGTATAACAAAGTCCCCTTATCGAGTATAACAAAGTCCCCTGGTCGAGTATAACAAAGGCCCCCGGTTGAGTATAACAAAGCCTCCTCATCGAGTATAACAAAGTCCCCTTATCGATCATAACAAAGGCCCCTGGGCGAGCATAACAAAGCCCTCCGTGATCGAATAATACAAAGTCCCCTAATCAAGTATAACAAAGTCCCCTGATCGAGTAAAACAAAGTCCCCTGTTTGAGTATAACAAAGGCCTCTAATGGAGTATAACAAAGACCCCTAATGGAGATTAACAAAGACGCCTGATGGAGTATAACAAAGTCACCTGATCGAGGAAAACAAAGCCCCCTGATCGAGTATAACAAAGCCCCCTGATCGAGTATAACAAAGACCCCTCATCGAGTATAACACATATCATGATCGAGTATAACATATCTGCTGATCGTGTATAACAAAGGCCCCTGATCGAGTATAACAAAGTCCCCTTATCGAGTATAACAAAGGCCCCTGGTCGAGTATAACAAAGCCCCCCTGATCGAAAATTACAAAGTCCACTGATCAAGTATAACAAAGTCCCCTGATCGAGTATAAAAAAGTCCCCTTGTCAAGTATAACAAAGGCACCTGATGGAGTATAACAAAGACCATGATGGAGTATAACAAGGTCCCCTGATCGAGGAAGACAAAGCCCCCTGATCGAGTATAACAAAGCCCCCTGATCGAGTATAACAAAGTCCCCTGATCGAGTATAACAAAGTCCCCTGATCGAGTATAATAAAGCCCCCTTACCGAGTATAACAAAGTAACCTGATCGAGTATATCAAACCCCCCTGGTCGAGTATAATAAAGCCCCTGATATAGTATAACAAAGTCCCCTGATCGAGCATAACAAAGTCCCCGAATCGAGCGTAACAAAGGCCCCAGGTCGAGTATAACAAAGCCCCCTCATCAGGTATAACGAAGTCCCCTGATCGAAAATAACAAAGGCCCCTAATCGAGTGTAAGAAAGTCCCCTAATCGAGTATAGCAAAGGCCCTTGATCGAGTATAACAAATGCCCCTCATCGAGTATAACAAAGTCCCCTAATCGAATATAACAAAACCCCCTGATCGAGTATAACAAAGTCCCCTGGTTGAATATAACAATGGCTCATGATTGAGTATAACAAAGGCCTCTCATCGAGAATAACAAAGGCTCCTCATCGAGTCTAGCAAAGTCCCCTGGTCGAGTATACCAAAGTCCCCTGGTCGTGGAAAACAAAGCCCCCTGATCGAGTATAACAAAGTCCCCTGAGTGAGTATAACAAAGTCCCCTGGTTGACCATAACAAAGGCCCCTGGTCGAGTAAAACAAAGTCCCCTAATCGAATATAACAAAGCCGCCTGATGGAGTATAACAAAGGCCACTGGTCGAGCATAACAATGGACCCTGGTCGAGTATAACAAAGTCCCCTGATCGAGTATAACAAAGCCCCCTGATCGAGTGTATCAAAGCCCCCTGATCGAGTATAACAAAGTCCAATCATCGAGTATAACAAAGTCCCCTGATCGAGTATAACAAAGTCCCCTGATCGAGTATATCAAAGCCCCCTGATCGAGTATAACAAAGTCCAATCATCGAGTATAACAAAGTCCTCTGGTCGAGTATAACAAAGTCCTCTCGTCGAGAATAACAAAGGCCCCTGATCGAGTATAACAAAGTCCATGATGGAGTATAACAAAGACCCCTGATCAAGGAAAACAAAGCCCCGTGATCGAGTATAACAAATTCCCCTGATCGAAAATAACAAAGTCCCCTGTTCGAGTATATCAAAGCCCTCTGATCGAGTATAACAAACTCCAATCATAGAGTATAACAAAGTCCTCTGGTCGAGTATAACAAAGTCCTCTGGTCGAGAATAACAAACGCCCCTGATCGAGTATAACAAAGTCCCCTCATCGAGTATAACACATCCCCTGATCAAGTATAACATATCCCCTGTTCGTGTATAACAAAGTTCCCTGGTCGAGTATAGTAATGTCCCCTAATCGTGTATAACAAAGGCCCCTGATCGAGTATAACAAAGTCCCCTTATCGAGCATAACAAAGGCCCCTGGTCGAGCATAACAAAGCCCCCATGATCGAATATTACAAAGTACCCTAATCACGTATAACAAAGTCCCCTGATTGAGTATAACAAAGTCCCCTGGTCGAGTATAACAAAGGCCCCCTGATGGAGTATAACAAAGACCATGATGAAGTATAACAAAGTCCCCTGATCGAGGAACACAAAGCCTCCTGATCGAGTATAACAAATGCCCCTCATCGAGTATAACAAAGTCCCCTAATCGAATATAACAAAGCCCCCTGATCGAGTATAACAAAGTCCCTGGTTGAATATAACAATGGCCCATGATTGAGTATAACAAAGGCCCCTCATCGAGTATAACAAAGGCCCCTCATCGTGTCTAACAAAGTCCCCTGATCGATTATGACAAAGGCCCTTGATCGAGAAAAACAAAGCCCAATCATCGAGTATAACAAAGTCCCCTAATCGAGTATAACAAAGTCCCCTGGTCGAGGAAAACAAAGCTTTCTGATCGAGTATAACAAAGTCCCCTGATTGAGTATAACAAAGTCCCCTGGTTGACCATAACAAAGGCCCCTGGTCGAGTATAACAAAGTCCCCTATTCGAATATAACAAAGCCCCCTGGTCGAGTATAACAAAGTCCCCTGATCGAGTATATCAAAGCCCCCTGATCGAGTATAAGAAAGTCCCCTGATCGAGTATAACAAAGTCCTCTGGTCGAGCATAACAAAGGCCCCTGATCGACTATAACAAAGTACCCTGATCGAATATAACAAAGTCCCCTTATCGAGCATAAGAAAGGCCCCTGGTCGAGTATAACAAAGCCCCCCTGATCTAATATTGCAAAGTCCAGTGATCAAGTACAACAGAGTCCCCAGATCGAGTATAACAAAGTCCCCTGGTCGAGTATAACAAAGTCCTTTGGTCGAGTATAACCAAGGCCCCTGATCGAGCATAACAAAGTCCCCTTATCGAGTATAACAAAGTCCCCTGGTCGAGTATTACAAATTCCCCTGATCGAGTATAACAAATTCCCCTGGTCGAGTATAACAAAGTCCCCTGGTCGAGTATAACCAAGGCTCCTGATCGAGAATAACAAAGTCCTCTGATCGAATATAAAAAAGTCCCCTTATCGAGCATAACAAAGGCCCCTGGTCGAGCATAACAAACCCCCCCCTGAACGAATAATACAAAGTCCTCTGATCGAGTATAACAAAGTCCCCTGATACAGTATAACAAAGTCCCTCGATCGAGTATATAACAAAGTCCTCTGATCGAGTATAAAGTCCCTTGTCGAGCAACAAATTCCCTAATCTAGCAGGCAACAAAGTCCTGATCGTGTATAACAAAGTCCCCTGGTCGAGTAAAGAAGTCCCCTGATCGAGAATAACAAAGGCCCCTGATCGAGTATAACAAAGTCCCCTTTATCGGCAACAGCGCCCCTTGGTCAGAGTATATAACAAAGCCCCCTGATCGAATATTACAGTCCGGTGGATCAAGTATACTAATGTCCCTGATCGAGTATAACAAAGTCCCTGGTCGAGTATAAACAAAGGCCCTTGATGGAGTATAACAAAGACCCCTGATGGATATAAATATCCCTTGATCATGAAAACAGCCCCGTGATCGAGTATAACAAAGTCCCTTCGAGTATAACAATGTCCCTTGTCGAGTATATAACAAATTTTATTCGAGTATAACAAAGTCCTTGGTCGAAATTCATGTCTCCCTGATCATAAGCAACAAAGGCCCCTGGTCGAGCATAACAAAGCCCCCCTGATCGAATAATGCAAAGTCTCCTGATCAAGTATAACAAAGTCCCCTGACCGATTATAACAAAGACCCTGATGTAGTATAACAAAGGCCCCTAATGGAGTATAACAAAGCCCCCCTGATCGAATAATGCAAAGTCTCCTGATCAAGTATAAAAAAGTCCCCTGACCGAGTATAACAAAGACCCTGATGGAGTATAACAAAGGCCCCTAATGGAGTATAACAAAGACCCTGATGGAGTATAACAAAGTCCCCTGATCGAGGAAAACAAAGCCCTCTGATCGAGTATAACAAAGTCCCCTGATTGAGTATAACAAAGCACCCTGGTGGAGAATAACAAAGCCCCCTGATCGAGTATAACAAAGTCCCCTGATCGAGTATAACAAAGTCCCCTGATCGAGTATAATAAAGCCCCCTTACCGAGTATAACAAAGTCCCCGGATAAAGTATATCAAACCCCCTGGTCGAGTATAATAAAGGCCCTGATCGAGTATAACAAAGTCTCATGATCGAGTATAACAAATTCCCCTGGTTCGAGTATAACAAAGTCCCCTGGTTGACCAAAACAAAGGTCCCTGTTCGAGTATAACAAAGTCCCTGATTGAATATAACAATGGCCCATAATTGAGTATAACAAAGTCCCCTGGTCGAGTATAACAAAGGCCAATCATCGATATAACAAAGTCCCCTGATCGAGTATAACAATGGCCCCTGATCGAGTATAACAAAGCCCCCCGTTGAGTATAACAAAGCCTCTTGATCGAGTATAACAAAGCCCCTGATAGAGTATAACACATCCCGTAATCGAGTATAACATATCACCTGATCGGGTATAACAAAGTTCCCTGGTCAAGTATAGTAATGTCCCTCATCGAGTATAACAACCCCCCTGATCGAGTATAACAAAGTCCCCTGGTCGAGTATAACAAAGTCCACAGATCGAGTATAACAAAGTCCTCTGATCGAGTATAAAAAAGTCCCCTGATCGTGTATAACAAAGTCCCCTTGTCGAGTATAACAAGGTCCCATGGTCGAGTATAACAAAGTCACCTTATCGAGTATAACAAAGCCTCCTGATCGAGTATAACAAAGTCCCCTGATCGAGTATAACACATCCCCTGATCGAGAATAACATATCCCCTGATCGTGTATAACAAAGTTCCCTGGTCGAGTATAACAAAACCCCTGATCGAGTATAATAAAGGCCCCTCATTGAGTATAACAAAGTCCTCTGATCGAATATAAAAAAGTCCCCTGATCGAGTAAAACAAAGTCCCCTGATAGTGTTTAACAAAGTCCTATAATCGAGTATAACAAAGGCCACTGGTCAAGCATAACAAAGGACCCATGTCGAGCATAACAAAGGACCCATGTCGAGCATAACAAAGTCCCCTGATCGAGTATAACAAAGCCCAATCATCGAGTATTACAAAGTCCCTTGATCGAGTATAACAAATTCCCCTGATTGAGTATATCAAAGCCCCCTCATCGAGTATAACAAAGTCCCCTGATCGAGTATAACATAAGTCGCCTGTTCGAGTATAACAAAGGCCCCTGATCGAGTATAACAAAGTCCCCAAATCGAGTATAACAAAGTCCCATGGTCAAATATAATAAAGGCCCCTGATCTAGTATAGCAAAGTCCCCTGATCTAGTATAACAAAGTCCCCTGGTCGAGTATAACAAAGTCCCCTGGTCGAGTATAACCAAGGCCCCTGATCGATAATAACAAAGTCCTCTGATCGAATATAACAAAGTCCCCTTATCGAGCATAACAAAGGCCCCTGGTCGAGCATAACAAACCCCCCCTAATCGAATAATACAAGAGATCCTCTGATCCAGAGCATAACAAGTCCCCTGGTAAATTATAACAAAGGCCCCTGGTCGAGTATAACAAAGTCCTCTAATCAAGTACAACAAAGTCCCCTGGTCGAGTATAGCAAAGTCCCCTGATCGAATAAGACAAAGCCTCCTGATCGAGTATAACTAAGTCCCCTAATCGTGTATAACAAAGCCCCCTGCTCGAGTATAAAAAAGTCCCTAATCGAGTATAACAAAGGCCCCTGTTCGAGTTTAACAAAGTCCCCTGATCGAGTGTAACAAAAGTCCCCTAATCGAGTATAACAAAGTCCCTGGTCAGGTATAACAAGAGATCCCCCCCTGATCGAATATTACAAAAGTCAGTGATCAGAGTAGCAATGTCCCCTGATCAGGTATAACAAAGTCCCTAATTAGGAAATTATAACCCAAGGCCCCTGATGGAGAACAACAAAAGACCTGATGGAGTATAACAAAGACCCTGATCCAAGGAAAACCAAGCCCAGTGATCCAGGCACAACAAAGATCCCTTATAAAGGTATAACAATGTCCCTTGTCAGGTATAACAAATTCCCCTGATCGAGTATAACAAAGTCCTTTGGTCGAGTATAACCAAGGCCCCTGATCGAGTATAACAAAGGCCCCCTGTTGAGTATAACAAAGCCTCCTGATCGAATATAACAAAGTCCCCTTATCGAGCATTACAAAGGCCCCTGGTCGAGCATAACAAAGCTCCCCTGATCGAAAAATGCAAAGTCTCCTGATCAAGTATAACAAAGTCCCCTGACCGAGTATAACAAAGACCCTGATGGAGTATAACAAAGGCCCCTAATGGAGTATAACAAAGACCCTGATGGAGTATAACAAAGTCCCCTGATCGAGGAAAACAAAGCCCTCTGATCGAGTATAACAAAGTCCCCTGATTGAGTATAACAAAGCACCCTGGTGGAGAATAACAAAGTCCCCTGATCAAGTATAACAAAGTCCCATGATCGAGTATAATAAAGCCCCCTTACCGAGTATAACAAAGTCCCCGGATTGAGTATATCAAACACCCTGGTCGAGTATAATAAAGGCCCTGATCGAGTATAACAAAGTCTCATGATCGAGTATAACAAATTCCCCTGGTTCGAGTATAACAAAGTCCCCTGGTTGACCAAAACAAA
This sequence comes from Homarus americanus, assembly GCF_018991925.1. Taxonomy (NCBI): domain Eukaryota; kingdom Metazoa; phylum Arthropoda; class Malacostraca; order Decapoda; family Nephropidae; genus Homarus; species Homarus americanus. Next base: position 12,093 of record NW_024714363.1, read on the forward strand.
GGTCCCTGTTCGTGTATAACAAAGTCCCCTGATTGAATATAACAATGGCCCATGATTGAGTATAACAAAGTCCCCTGGTCGAGTATAACAAAGTCCCCTAATCGAATATAACAAAGCCCCCTGATCGAGTATAACAAAGGCCACTGGTCGAGCATAACAAAGGACCCTGATCGAGTATAACAAAGCCCAATCATCGATATAACAAAGTCCCCTGATCGAGTATAACAAAGGCCCCTGATCGAGTATAACAAAGCCCCCCGTTGAGTATAACAAAGCCTCTTGATCGAGTATAACAAAGCCCCTGATAGAGTATAACACATCCCGTGATCGAGTATAACATATCACCTGATCGTGTATAACAAAGTTCCCTGGTCAAGTATAGTAATGTCCCTGATCGAGTATAACAACCCCCCTGATCGAGTATAATAAAGGCCCCTCATCGAGTATAACAAATTCCTCTGATCGAAAATAAAAAAGTCCCCTGATCGAGTAAAACAAAGTTCCCTGATCATGTATAACAAAGTCCTATAATCGAGTATAACAAAGGCCACTGGTCGAGCATAACAATGGACCCTGGTCGAGTATAACAAAGTCCCCTGATCGAGTATTACAAAGCCCCCTGATCGAGTATATCAAAGCCCCCTGATCGAGTATAACAAACTCCAATCATCGAGTATAACAAAGTCCCCTGATCGAGTATAACAAAGTCCCCTGATCGAGTATATCAAAGCCCCTTGATCAAGTATAACAAAGTCCAATCATCGAGTATAACAAAGTCCTCTGGTCGAGTATAACAAAGTCCTCTGGTCGAGAATAACAAACGCCCCTGATCGAGTATAGCAAAAACCCCTGATGGAGTATAACAAAGACCCTGATGGAGTATAACAAAGACCCCTGATCAAGGAAAACAAAGCCCCCTGATCGAGTATAACAAAGTCCCCTCATCGAGTATAACACATCCCCTGATCAAGTATAACAAATCCCCTTTTCGTGTATAACAAAGTTCCCTGGTCGAGTATAGTAATGTCCCCTAATCGTGTATAACAAAGGCCCCTGATCGAGTATAACAAAGTCCCCTGATAGTGTATAACAAAGTGCTATAATCGAGTATAACAAAGGCCACTGGTCAAGCATAACAAAGGACCCATGTCGAGCATAACAAAGTCCCCTGATCGAGTATAACAAAGCCCAATCATCGAGTATAACAAAGTCCCTTGATCGAGTATAACAAAGTCCCCTGATTGATTATTTCAAAGCCCCCTCATCGAGTATAACAAAGTCCCCTGATCAAGTATAACATAAGTCCCCTGTTCGAGTATAACAAAGGCCCCTGATCGAGTATAACAAAGTCCCCAAATCGAGTATAACAAAGTCCCCTGGTCAAATATAATAAAGGCCCCTTATCGAGTATAGCAAAGTCCCCTGATCTAGTATAACAAAGTCCCATGGTCGAGTATAACAAAGTCCCTTGATCGAGTATAACAAAGGCCCCTGATCGAGTATAACAAAGCCCCCCGTTAAGTATAACAAAGCCTCTTGATCGAGTATAACAAGGTCCCCTGATCGTGTATAACAAAGTCCTATAATCGAGTATAACAAAGGCCACTGGTCAAGCATAACAAAGGACCCATGTCGAGCATAACAAAGTCCCCTTATGGAGTATAACAATGCCCAATCATCCAGTGTAACAAAGTCCCTTGATCGAGTATAACAAAGTCCCCTGAGCGAGTATATCAAAGGCCCCTCATCGAGTATAACAAAGGCCCCTGATCGAGTATAACAAAGTCCCCTCATCGAGTATAACAAAGGCCCCTCGTCGAGTATAACAAAGTCCCATGGTCGAGTATAACAAAGTCACCTTATCGAGTATAACAAAGCCTCCTGATCGAGTATAACAAAGTCCCCTTCTCGAGTATAACACATCCCCTTCTCGAGTATAACATATCCCCTGATCGTGTATAACAAAGTCCTCTAATCGAGTATAACAAAGGCCACTGGTCAAGCATAACAAAGGACCCATGTCGAGCATAACAAAGTCCCCTGATCGAGTATAACAAAGCCCAATCATCGAGTTTAACAAAGTCCCTTGAACGAGTATAACAAAGTCCCCTGATCGAGTATATCAAAGCCCCCTCATCGAGTATAACAAAGTCCCCTGATCGAGTATAACAAAGTCCCCTGTTCGAGTATAACAAAGGCCCCTCGTCGAGTATAACAAAGTCCCCTCATCGAGTATAACAAAATCACCTTATCGGAGTATAACAAAGCCTCCCTGATCGAGTATAACAAAAGTCCCCTGATCGAGTATAACACATCCCCTTCTCGGTATAACATATCCCCTGATCGTGTATAACAAGTCACTCTAATCAGCGAGTATAACAAAAGGCCACTGGTCCAAGCATAACAAAGGACCCGTAATAAAGGCATAACAAAAGTCCCTGATCGGTATAAAAAAGCCCCAATCATCGAGTATAACAAAAGTCCCTGTTTCCCAGGTATAACAAAAAGGCCCTGATCGGGTATAACAAAGTCCCTCATGAGTATAACAAAAGTCCCCTGGTCAGAGTATAGCAAAGCCCCGTGAACAGGTATAGCAAATCCCTGATCGGGGTATAACAAAGGTCCTTGATCGAGTATAACAAAAGCCCCTGATCGAGTATAACAAAGTCCCCTGATCGAGTATAACAAAGGCCCTTGATTGAGTATAATAAAGACCCTTGATCGAGTATAACAAAGTCAACTGATCGAGTATAACAAAGTCCCATGGCCGAGTATAACAAAGTCACCTGATCGAGTATAACAAAGGCCCATGATCGAGTATAACAAACGCCCCCGGTTGAGTATAACACATCCCCTGATCGAGTATAACATATCCCTGATCGAGGTATAACAAGGCCCTGATGAGGTATAACAAAAGACCATGATGAAATTATAACAAAGTCCCTGATCGAGAAAACAAAAGGCCCTGATCGAGTATAACAAGTTCATGATCGAGTTTAACAAAGTACCCTGGTCGAGTATAACAAAGCCCCCTGATCGAGTATAACAAAGTCCCCTGATCGAGTATAACAAAGTCCCCTTATTGAGTATAATAAAGGTCCCAGGTCGAGTTTAACAAAGCCCCCTCATCAGGTATAACGAAGTCCCCTGATCGAAATAACAAAGGCCCCTAATCGAGTGTAACAAAGTCCCCTAATCGAGTATAGCAAAGGCCCTTGATCGAGTATAACAAATGCCCCTCATCGAGTATAACAAAGTCCCCTGGTTGAATATAACAATGGCTCATGATTGAGTATAACAAAGGCCTCTCATC
>NW_024714364.1:0-28564 GCF_018991925.1 Homarus americanus
ATCTTTAGTTCAGTTGTGTTGTAGAGCGACTTCTCAAACACTGCTTCGTTACAACTTTTATTAATTACGAACATGACATGGACACATTAATAACACCTTCTATTAGAGTTACTAGGACATTATATTACGTTACTAGACGCTCTGACTCCGGACACGAACATGGAAATGAATACACTTCCCACATAAGTAACTCATCCCGTGGAAACCTCTGACCAACACTCACGTGACCTAGGGTGCACCTTGAGGGAGACTGCTTAGCTGAACACTGGTGTCGGGAGGGCGACTGCTTAGCAGGACACTGGTGTCGGTGGGCGACTGTAGCTGGACCGGAGGAAGTCTCGGTCCTGACCGGAGGCGACTTGCCTCCGGCTCCCAACTCGAGCAGGCCTGGTGGTTTCGTGGCTGGCCACCTTGTTACAAGACAACTCCTCTCCCAATCGCTGAGGAGGACTCGGACGATATATGGGATGCAGCCGTCAGGTTCAGCTGGTGGGGGGCGGCGATGGGGTTCTCATTTGACCTCGCTAATGTAGGGTGGGTGGACTTTGTTCAGGAGCGGTTGTACTTTCTGGAGAAGTCATCAGGTGGGGCCGTGTGACGAGAGGCCCTGGTTAGTGGCCCCTTGAGTTGGGCTCCGAGGGGTTGTTTGACCTGGCTAATGTGAGGTCAGGTCTGGACTTCTTTCTACAGTGTAGGATATTGTGTATATTGGGGAGAGAGCAGCCGGTGCCTTTCTTACATGTCTGTTGTGGTGACATGTCACATGGGAGGAGCTAGTTGATTTGTAACCCTGGTCCACCGTGGAAAAACCTACACTTTTGACCTCCCTAATGTCGGGTCAAGTCTGGCTTTCCTTCCATGTAAGCTGTGGTCTGACACCCTCACTACGGTGGACGACTTGATGACGTGGTAGACGACTTGATGACGTGGTGGACGACTTAATGGAACGTGGTAGACGACTTAATGACGTGGTGGACGACTTGCTGATGTGGTGGACGACGATGGCTTGGTGGACGACTTGATGACGTGTTGGACGACTTGATGACTTCGTGGACGACTTGGCCGGGTGGACGACTTGATGACGGTGGACGACTTGATGACGTGGTGGACGATTTGATGACGTGGTGGACGACTTGATGACGTGCTGGACGACTTGATGACGTGGTGGACTTGATGAAGTGGTGGACGGTGGACGACGTGACGAAGTGGACGACTTGATGACAAGGTGGACGTGGAGGACGACTTGACGTGGTAGACGACTTGATGACGTGGTAGACGACTTGATGACGTGGTGGACGACTTAATGGCGGTGGACGACTTGATGACGTGGTAGACGACTTAATGACGTGGTAGACGACTTAATGACGGTGGTGGACGACTTGATGATGGTGGACGACGATGGCGGTGGACGACTTGATGACGTGATGGACGACTTAATGACGTGGTGGACGACTTGATGAAGTGGTGGACGACTTGGACGTGGTGACGACTTGATGACGTGGTGACGACTTGATGACTTGGTGGACGACTTGATGACGGGTGGACGACTTGATGACGGACGACTTGATGACGTGGTGGACGACTTGATGACGTGGTGACGACTTAATGACGTGGTGTAGGGTCGGTGACGGGTGTAGGGCTTGAGACGTAGTGTAGGTCTGGTGACGTGGTGGACGACTTGATGATGGTGGACGATTTGATGACTGGGTGACGACTTGATGACGTGGTGGACGACTTAATGACGTGGTGTAGGGCTTGGTGACGTGGTGTAGGTCTTGGTGACGTGGTGTGTAGGTCGTGACTTGGTGTAGGTCTTGGTGACGTGGTGTAGGTCTGGTGACGGTAGGTCTTGGTGACGTGGTGTAGGTCTTGGTGACGTGGTGTAGGTCTTGGTGACTTGGTGTAGGCTCTGGTGACGTGGTGTAGGTCTTGGTGACGTGGTGTAGGTCTTGGTGACGTGGTGTAGGTCTTGGTGATGTGGTGTAGGTCTTGGTGATGTGGTGTAGGTCTTGGTGACGTGGTGTAGGTCTTGGTGACTTGGTGTAGGGCTTGGTGATGTGGTTTAGGTCTTGGTGACGTGGTGTAGGTCTTGGTGACGGGGTGTAGATCTTGGTGACGTGGTGTAGGTCTTGGTGACGTGGTATAGGTCTTGGTGACTTGGTGTAGGCTTGGTGACGTGGTGTAGGTCTTGGTGATGTGGTGTAGGTCTTGGTGACGTGGTGTTGGTCTGGTGACGTGGTGTAGGGCTTGGACGTAGTGTAGGTCTTGTGACGTGGTGTAGCTTGGTGACGTGGTGTAGGTCTTGTGACGTGGTGTATTTGGTGACGTGGTGTAGGTCTTGGTGACTTGGTGTAGGTCTTGGTGACGTGGTGTAGGTCTTGGTGACTTGGTGTAGGTCTTGGTGACGTGGTGTAGGTCTTGGTGACGTGGTGTAGGTCTGGTGACGTGGTGTAGGTCTTGGTGACTTGGTGTAGGACTTGTGACGTGGTGTAGGTCTTGGTGACTGGTGTAGGACTTGGTGACGTGGTGTAGGTCTTGGTGACGTGGTAGGGCTGGTGACGTGGTGTAGGGGCTGGTGACGTAGTGTTGGTCTTGGTGACGTGGTGGACGACTGACGTGGTGGACGATTTGGTGACTGGGTGACGACTTGATGACGTGGTGACGACTTAAGACGTGGTGTAGGCTTGGTGACGGGTGTAGGTCTTGGTGACGTGGTGGTCTTGGTGACTTGGTGTAGGTCTTGGTGACGTGGTGTAGGTCTGGTGACGTGGTGTAGGTCTTGGTGACGTGGGTGTAGGTCTGGTGACGTGGGTGTAGGTCTTGGTGACGTGGTTTAGGTCTTGGTGACGTGGTGTAGGTCTGGTGACGGGGTGTAGATCTTGGTGACGTGGTGTAGGTCTTGGTGATGGTATGGGTCTTGGTGACGTGGTGTAGGGCTTGGTGACGTAGTGTTGGTCTTGGTGACGGTGACGACTTATGACGTGGTGGACGACTTAATGACGTGGTGTAGGGCTTGGTGACGTGGTGTAGGGCGTGACGTGGTGTAGGTCTTGGTGACTTGGTGTAGGTCTTGGTGACGTGGTGTAGGCCTTGGTGACGTGGTGTAGGTCTTGGTGACGTGGTGTAGGTCTTGGTGACGTGGTGTAGGTCTTGGTGACTTGGTGTAGGGCTTGGTGACGTGGTGTAGGTCTTGGTGACGTGGTGTAGGTCTTGGTGACGGGGTGTAGGTCTTGGTGACTGTGTAGGACTTGGTGACGTGGTGTAGGTCTTGGTGACGTGGTGTAGGACTTGGTGACGTGGTGTAGGTCTGGTGACGTGGTGTAGGGCTTGGTGACGTGGTGTAGGGCTTGGTGACGTGGTGTTGGTCGGTGACGTGGACGACTTGATGACGTGGTGGACGATTTGGTGACTGGGTGGACGACTTGATGACGTGGTGGACGACTTAATGACGTGGTGTAGGGCTTGGTGACGTGGTGTAGGTCTTGGTGACGTGGTGTAGGTCTTGGTGACTTGGTGTAGGTCTGGTGACGTGGGTGTAGGTCTTGGTGACGTGGTGTAGGTCTTGGTGACGTGGTGTAGGTCTTGTGACGTGGTGTAGGTCTTGGTGACGTGGTGTAGGTCTTGGTGACTTGGTGTAGGGCTTGGTGACGTGGTGTAGGTCTTGGTGACGTGGTGTAGGTCTTGGTGACGTGGTGTAGGTCTTGGTGACGTGGTGTAGGTCTTGGTGACGTGGTGTAGGTCTTGGTGACGTGGTGTAGGTCTTGGTGACTTGGTGTAGGGCTTGGTGACGTGGTTTAGGGTCTTGGTGACGTGGTGTAGGTCTTGGTGACGTGGTGTAGGTCTTGGTGACGTGGTGTAGGTCTGGTGACTTGGTGTAGGACTTGGTGACGTGGGTAGGTCTTGGTGACGTGGTGTAGGACTTGTGACGTGGTGTAGGTCTTGGTGACGGTATAGGGCTTGGTGACGTGGTGTAGGGCTTGGTGACGTAGTGTTGGTCTTGGTGACGTGGTGGACGACTTGATGACGTGGTGGACGATTTGATGACTGGGTGGACGACTGATGACGTGGTGGACGACTTAATGACGTGGTGTAGGGCTTGGTGACGTGGTGTAGCTGGTGACGTGGTGTAGGTCTTGGTGACTTGGTGTAGGTCTTGGTGACGTGGTGTAGGTCTTGGTGACGTGGTGTAGGTCTTGGTGACGTGGTGTAGGTCTTGGTGACGTGGTGTAGGTCTTGGTGACTTGGTGTAGGGCTTGGTGACGTGGTGTAGGTCTTGGTGACGTGGTGTAGGTCTTGGTGACGGGGTGTAGGTCTTGGTGACTTGGTAGGACTTGGTGACGTGGTGTGTAGGTCTTGGTACGTGGTGTAGGACTTGGTGACGTGGTGTAGGTCTTGGTGACGTGACTTGGTGACGTGGTGTAGGGCTTGGTGACGTAGTGTTGGTCTTGGTGACGTGGTGGACGACTTGATGACGTGGTGGACGATTTGATGACTGGGTGGACGACTTGATGACGTGGTGGACGACTTAATGACGTGGTGTAGGGCTTGTGACGTGGTGTAGGGCTTGGTGACGTGGTGTAGGTCTTGGTGACTTGGTGGTCTTGGTGACGTGGTGTAGGTCTTGGTGACGTGGTGTAGGTCTTGTGACGTGGTGTAGGTCTTGGTGACGTGGTGTAGGTCTTGGTGACTTGGTGTAGGGCTTGGTGACGTGGCGTAGTCTTGGTGACGTGGTAGGTCTTGTGACGGGGTGTCTTGGTGACGTGGTGTAGGTCTGGTGACGTGGTGTTGGTCTTGGTGACGTGGTGTAGGTCTTGGTGACGTGGTGTAGGCTTGGTGACGTGGTGTAGGTCTTGGTGACGGTGTAGGTCTTGGTGACGTGGTGTAGGCTTGGTGACGTGGTAGGTCTTGGTGATGTGGTGTAGGTCTTGGTGAAGTGGTGTAGGGCTTGGTGACGTGGTGTAGGTCTTGGTGACGTGGTGTAGGTCTTGGTGACGTGGTGTAGGTCTTGGTGACGTGGTGAGGTCTTGGTGACTTAGTTTATATAATTATTTATTACTGGTCAAAGTATTTACACTATGTTAATGTGCCTGTCATCAATGTGTGTCTTTTAAAGCGTTATTTGTACACCTTAACTCCTGGTTATCTTCTTTAGCAAACACTGATATAAAATGTTCTACAGACCGTTTTAACGGGTCCTCCCTTACCTTCGCTTGGTTCAGTACATTTAGAAAATAAAATAATTTGACCTTACATTCTCTAGTTGTTGTATTAGCTGGGGTTAATCACCCGTCTGAGACCAAAAGGTCTGATGGTATTTTAAATATATATATTACATGAGTAAGTCAAAATACCATTTCTTACTTGATACAGCCTGGTCAAAAACCTGTGGCAAAGGGTTAAACGTTGTACCGCGCGGTGGCGATGAACTGGCCTTTTAACCGTCGATTCCTTCTGGGTTAATGAGGCCGGAACATATATATTATATAGGTTTTGTGGCAAACCTAATTGTCTGTTATCTATTTATTGAGGAACTATCTCAGATACAGTTCCCAGTGTATATCACTGTAACTTTATCACTGTAGCTATGAGTGTTAACATGAGGACGGATACACCTCAAACCATTTTATTGTGTACCGCCCATGTTGGAGTTCCCAGCCGCTTGCCACTGTACTGTCTGCCTTCTCCCATACTGATGTTACATAGTTTGTACGATTAATTTTTTCAGTCAAAACTGATCTGCATGGAGGAAGAAGCTCGGATCACTAGGATTAATATTTTCAAGTGGATGCCTACCCGTTAATGTCTCTAGGTCTTGCCACTAATACTTTGTTGGTCGGTACAATTTGTTCTTGTGTGTCGTCTGCCTGGGAAGAGATGCTGGTCGTCTTCACCTTAGACTTGGTCATCTGGACATACGAGACTTCAGGTGCAAGGGTTGGGTTCCCTACACCTGTTTTCTCTCGCCTCCTTATAGCCAAGTCTTTGAAGTTAACAACCTTGCACAAGCCTCACAGGTCCAGTCCAGAAGCACATGAACTCCCTTGCATAGTTGTTACACTTCAGGGCGAGGGCAGCAGATGTACAAGTATGTACCTGTACATTAAGAAAAATATGAAGCTAAACAAACCACAGCAACCACTCAGAAATTTTTCCCAGACAGTTCATGGGCGACACTTAGGGAATCAATAGTACACTTGTTGTTGGATGTATATACACAAGTGGCTCTCCAACAGTAGCCATAGCAAAACATGATGCTCCACACAGAGACAATCAGGTGGGCTGCTGGTCTCATCATGCTCTGCAAGCTACTTATGGGTGACAATCATCCCGGAATTGCCTGGACACCATTCTACATTCTCAGGATGAATAACCCAATAATCCTGATAATAAGTTTGTAGAAACTCTTAGAGATGTTACTCTTTCAACATGTGACTCAACCTCTATAGACAGGTACCAACCACTGATGATCTAATATTTCGTAATGAGGAAAGGTATGGTGGAGCGATCCACTAGAGCGATGATCTTTCATTGATTTCATGAACACAGATCCACCCAATCTGAATCTAGACAAAAATGAGGATGAAAAACCTGGTTAGTATTTACTGGGAGAACCAACTAGAAGCAAAAGAGCTAGAAGCATTTGACGTATTACAATCGACTCTTAACAAGCAATGGACATCTGCATCCTTATTACAAAAATAGATCTAGAAAAGATTCAAACAATTATGGGTGAATAGCACTCAGTAAACCGCATAAAATACCATGCATGGATCGCTACCTCAACACTAAGAACCGATGTGACAATACGACCATGAAGCTAGGAGGCTCAGAGGTTGAGAGAATTTGCTCAAGAAGCCGGAACAGCAAAGAAACTACGGTGAGTGGCGGACTGGAGAACAAACAGAAACTTTACCCACACAGCGGCGACGGGAAAGCAGAGCTACTGAACAACCACGACTTTAACAACTTTTACACAGGTGATGTTCCGATCATTCCTCTATAAGCATCCCTCTAGAGACCTTGAGGTAACGGAAGAGATGGTCAAGATCAAACTTAGGACCCACCGTCACCAACCTGTTACTGTAGAAGCACTTGATGTCTGGACACAGGCTTTGGTCATGGTATTCCAGTCGATATAATCTTTTTAGATGTAAAATCGACACAGCCCCTCGTCCGACTGCTGTTAATAGCTGGTACCTGGAGGTGAAGTATGTACTGGAATGTATTGAAGGATTCCACACAACGACGACAGCGAGTACAGTGGTGGTGAATGGATGGAAACCTGTCGCAGGTGGTGTTCCTCAAAGGGTCAGTGCTCGGACTTCTCCCTGACCAACTACACAATTTGTGTCAATATTTACAGACGACACCGAAATCTGCTGCTGTACATAACTGTGATATAACCACACTTCCTGCCTTCAAGCCGACCTTAATATTGCCTAACAGTAGTCAAATAAGACGCTTGCACTGGTAAATGCAGGTGATGCACCACGGTAGGTTAGGCTGAAATACAGCTTGACAGAACCGGCACATACTCTGGCAGAGACAACTCCTGTAAAAGACTTGGGGAGTCGTTATCGACAATAATAATGGTTGCCCTTGTGTGTGGCAGTTTGGGGCCACCTATAAGCGTAATTTGTTTAGGTGTAGAAGCTGTCAACAACAACCACTAAGTTAGCAGGTTGCATGACCCAGTGTCAGGTAGTCCAAGAAGACCGGACAACTCCCAACTGCACTGACAGCTATCTCAAGCCAACACACCTTGTTTGGTCTCCCAGAACCAAGAAGGACAATGACACACTGGAACAGGCACAGAGGAGAGCCACTAGGTTGGTTTCTCGTCTTTCCCATCTGTATATAGTGACAGACTCATAGAACTGGTCTACTGTTCAGAAGACAACGGGCAGACATACTACAGCTGTACAAAATCACTCTATATAGACCATGTGGATGTGTCCAATCACTGCTCGATATGTGACCGACAGATGTTCTTGTCACAACCACAAGAGGCCATGAATACAAATATCCGTCACCGGACCATCCACAAGAGGCCATGAATACAAATATCACGCCACCGACCAACAACCACAAGAGCCACGAATACAAATATCACGCCACCGACCAACAACCACAGAGCCATGAATACAAATATCACCACCGGACCATCAACCACAAGGGCCATGAATACAAATATCACGCCACCGGACCAACAACCACAAGGAGCTATGAATACAAATAAAGCCACCAAACCATCAACCAACATCAAGAGTCACACAAGCCTGGAATAATCTCTTGAGTTATACAGCCTGTATCAGTACATTTTCTGACAAACCAGCCATATACATAAGGCAACTTACCCTTGGGTTCATTACCCACACGGGTACCTACTGGCTGTAAATACTTAAGTTTCTCTGCCGGACTACAGCTTTAGTACATCCTCGTTCCTCAGGTGCACGGCGCTTCCCAGGAAGGTCTCAGAAGCATAGCGAGTCTTGTGGAAAATGTGACCTTTTAGTGTCTGTTTGAAGTACAACTCATGCATATAATGTCCAAGTAAATTATTTGTATTGTGTAATTGAATTATTGACTTTCATAATTATTGAATGGTAGGTATTATGGACCATTTGTGTAAACAGTTGCCATGCAGGCCAGCATAGGTCAAAAAATGAATATAACCCCAGAAGTCATTGTAATATCAACTGAAAAGACAGAGAACATTCATAAAATATATCCATTTTGCCTTTTTCTTCCTGGATCAAGAACTTTGGTGATTATAAAATCTGGTCACCTTGCCCTTGTTCATAGGAGTGAGCCAAACTAAGATGATGCCTCTGTTGTTGTTGGTGTAAGCCGTGGGTGTGTTGGTCAGAGAGTGACAGTGTTGGTGAAGGCCGTGGGTGTGTTGGTCAGAGTGACAGTGTTGGTGAAGGCCGTGGGTGTGTTGGTCAGTGACAGTGTTGGTGTAAGCCGTGGGTGTGTTGGTCAGGTGACAGTGTTGGTGAAGGCCGTGGGTGCTCAGAAAGAAAAGTCGTGACTCGTCTTTGTGGAAGAGTAAAGCTGCAGAAGGTACAATTACGCCACTATGACGCCGTCTTACACCTTTAAGTAATACTTCTTCTGTCTAGTATGATACTTATTTTCAGGGCTGCATTGCCGCAGGGTTCCTCAGCACTACTGCCTTGGCCGCTGCCGCTTATTATCTTGAACTGTTCTCCCGGGGTGATGCTGCACACATAGACTTGGCAGGTGTCTCAACAACTACAGCCAGTTAACAGGTAAGATAAGACTCTACTTTGTATTGATCATTTATATATTATACACAACTTTTATATTACTGTATGATGATCCCACCCTAACCAATATCTTGTAAGGCCCCAACCATTATCTTGTACAGGCCCCCCAAACCATTATCTTGTACAGGGCCTCAACCATTATGTACGGGCCCCAACCATTATCTTGTACAGGGCCTCACCCATCATCTTACAGGGCCCCAACCAATATCTTGTACAGCCCCCAACCATTATCTTGTACAGGGCCCCAACCATTATCTTGTACAGGGCCCCAACCATTATCTTGTACAGGGCCCCAACCATTATCTTGTGGGCCTCCAACCAATATCTTGTACAGGGCCCCCAACCATTATCTTGTACAGGCCTCACCCCATGATCTTACAGGGCCCCAACCAATATCTTGTACAGCCCCACATTATCTTGTAGGGCCCCAACCATTATCTTGTAGGCCTCACCCATGATCTTACACAGGGCCCCAACCATTATCTTGTACAGGGCCCCAACCATTATCTTGCAAACCATTATCTTGTACAGGGCCTCCTCATTATCTTACACAGGGCCCCCAACCATTATCTTGTACAGAGCCCCAACCATTATCTTGTACAGGGCCTCCACTCATTATCTTACACAGGGCCCCAACCGTTATCTTGCAGGGCCTCACCCATTATCTTACACATCCCCAACCATTATCTTGTACAGTGCCTCACCCATTATCTTGCAGGCCCCAACCATTATCTTGTACAATGCCTCCACCCATTATCTGCCCCAGCCATTATCATACACAGGGCCCCAACCATTATCTTGTACAGGGTCTCCCATTATCTTACATAGGGCCTCCACCCATTATCTTGTACAGGGCCTCCACCCATTATCTTACACAGGGCCTCAACCCATTATATTGTACAGGGCCTCACCCATTATCTTCAGGGCCCTCAACCATTATCTTGCGAGGCCTCACCCATTATCTTACAGGGCCCTCAACCATTATCTTGTACAGGGCCTCTCCACCTTATCACACAGGGCCTCAACCATTATCTTACAGGGCCTCAACCATTATCTTGTACAGGGCCTCACATTATCTTGTACAGGTCCTCCCCATTATCTTACAGGGCCCCCAACCATATCTTGAGAACCATACATACACAGCCCAACCATTATCTTGTACAGGGCTCCACCCATTATCTATCAGGCCTCACCCATTATCTTGTACAGGGCCTCACCCATTATCTTATAGGGCCTCACCCATTATCTTGTACAGGGCCTCCACCCATTATCTTACACAGGGCCTCAACCATTATCTATGCAGGGCCTCCAACCATTATCTTACAGGGCCCTCAACCATTATCTTACACAGGGGCCTCAACCATTATCTTGTACAGGGCCTCCACCCATTATCTTGTACAGGGCCTCACCCATTATCTTACACAGGGCCTCAACCATTATCTTGCCAACAACTGGCCCACCCATTACTTACACAGGGCCTCAACCATATCTTGCAGGGCCTCCACCCATTATCTTGTACAGGGCCTCCAATATCTTCACAGCCTAACATATCTTACGGGCTCACCCATTATCTTACACAGGGCCTCCACCATTATCTAACACAGGGCCTCAACCATTATCTTGTACAGGTCTCCACCTTATGCACAGGGCCTCACCCATTATCTTACACAGGCCCTCAAAATTATCTTGCAGGCCCAACCATTATCTTGTACAGGTCCTACCCATTATCTTACAGAGCCTCCCATTATCTTGTAGGGCTTCCACCCATTATCTTACAGGGCCTCCAACCATTATCTTGTACAGGGCAACCATTATACCAGCTCCAGGCCTCACATTATCTTACACAGTGCCTCCACCCATTATCTTGTACAGGGCCTCAACCAATTTCTTCAGGGCCTCAACCATTATCTTGTACAGGGCCTCCACCATTATCTTACACAGGGCCTCACCATTATCTTACAGGGCCTCAACCATTATCTTGTACAGGGCCTCCATCCATTATCTTGTACAGGTCCTCCACCCATTATATATTACACAGGGCCTCCAACCATTATCTTTGGCCTACCCAATCTAGACCCCCAACTATTATCTTGTACAGGGCCTCCACCCATTATCTTATAGGGCCTCAACCATTATCTTGTACAGGTCCTCACCCATTATCTTACACAGGGCCTCCACCCATTATCTTGTACAGGGCCTCCACCATTATCTTACACAGGGCCTCCAACCATTATCTTGTACAGGGCCTCACCCATTATCTTACCAACAACTAGGCCTCCAACCATTATCTTGACAGGGCTCACCATTTCTAAGGCCCCAACATATCTGTACAGGGCCTCACCATTATCTAACACAGGGCCCTCAACCATTATCTTGTACAGCCTCCTCCCATTATCTTGTACAGGGCCTCCACCATTATCTTACACAGGGCCTCAACCATTATCTTTACAGGGCCCCAACCATTATCTTGTACAGGTCCTCCACCCATTATCTTACACAGGGCCTCCATTATCTTGTACAGGGCTTACCCATTATCTTACACAGGGCCTCAACCATTATCTTGTACAGGGCCTCCACCATTATCTTACACAGGCCCTCAACCATTATCTTGTAGGTCTCCACCCATTATGCAGGGCCTCCACCCATTATCTTACACAGGGCCTCCATCCATTATCTTGTACAGGGCATCCACCCATTATCTTACCAGCCCCAACCATTATCTTTGGGGCCTCACCCAATATCTTACACAGGGCCCTTAACCATTATCTTGTACCTGTGCGGGGCTAACCATTATACAGGGCCTCCACCCATTATCTACACATGGCCCCCAACCATTATCTACAGGCACCTTAACCATTATCTTGTGCAGGGCCTCCACCAATTATCTTGTACAGGCTCCACCCATTATTCACACAGGGCCTCCAACCGTTATCTTGTACAGGGCCTCCACCCATTATCTTACACATGGCCCCCAAACCATTATCTTGCACAGTACCTCCACCATTATCTTGTACAGGCCCCCAACCATTATCTTGTACAATGCCTCCACCCATTATCTTACACAGGGCCCCCAACCATTATCATACACACAGGGCCCCCAACCATTATCTTGTACAGGGTCTCCACCCATTATCTTACATAGGGCCTCCACCCATTATCTTGTACAGGGCCTCCACCCATTATCTTACACAGGGCCTCAACCATTATCTTGAACAGGGCCTCCACCGATTATCTTACACAGGCCCTCAACCATTATCTTGTACAGGCCCACCCATATTCCACACAGGCCCTCAACCATTATCTTGTACAGGGCTCCACCCATTATCTTACACAGGCCCCAACCACATCTTACACAGGCCCTCAACCATTATCTTACACAGGGCCCTCAACCATTATCTTGTACAGGGCTCCACCCATTATCTTGTACAGGTCCTCCACCCATTATCTACACAGGGCCTCCAACCATTATCTTGTACAGGGCCTCCACTCATTATCTTACACAGGGCCCCCAACCATTATCTTGTACAGGGCCTCCACCCATTATCTTACACAGGGCCTCAACCATTATCTTACACAGGGCCCTCAACCATTATCTTCACACAGGCCCTCAACCATTATCTTGTACAGGGCCTCCACCCATTATCTTGTACAGGTCCTCCACCCATTATCTTACACAGGGCCGCCAACCATAATCTTGTACAGGGCCCCAACCATTATCTTGTACAGGGTCTCCACCCATTATCTACACAGGGCCTCAACCATTATCTTGAACAGGGCCCACCCATAATCTTACACAGGGCCTCCAACCATTATCTTGTACAGGGCCTCCACTAATATTCACACAGGGCCCCCAACCATTATCTTGTACAGGGCCTCCACCCATTATCTTACACAGGGCCTCAACCATTATCTTACAAGGCCTCAACCATTATCTTACACAGGGCCCTCAACCATTATCTTGTACAGGCCTCCACCCATTATCTTGTACAGGTCCTCCACCCATTATCTTACACAAGGCCTCCAACCATAATCTTGTACAGGGCCCCAACCATTACCTTGTACAGGGTCTCCACCATTATCTTACACAGGTCCTCCACCCATTATCTTGTACAGGGCCTCCACCCATAATCTTACACAGGGCCCCAACCATTATCAACACAGGGCCCCCAACCATTATCTTGTACAGGGCTCCACCAATTATTTTGTACAGGGCCTCCACCCATTATCCTTACACAGGGCCTCCACCCATTATCTTGTACAGTGGCTCCACCCATTATCTTACAAGGGCCCTCATTATCTTGTACAGGGCCTCCACCCATTATCTTACACAGGGCCCTCAACCATTATTGTCAGGTCCTCCACCCATATCTTGTACAGGGCCTCCACCCATTATCTTACACATGGCCCCCAACCATTATCTTGTACAGCGCCTCCACCCATTATCTTGTGCGAGGGCCCCCAACCATTATCTTATACAATGCCTCCACCCATTATCTTACACAGGCCCCAACCATTATCATATACAGGGCCCCCAACCATTATCTTGTACAGGGCTCCACCCATAATCTACACAGGGCTCACCAATTATCTTGTACAGGGTCTCCACCCATTATCTTACACAGGTCCTCCACCCATTATCTTGTACAGGGCCTCCACCCATTATCTTACACATGGCCCCCAACCATTATCTTGTACAGCGCCTCCACCCATTATCTTGTACAGGGCCCCCAACCATTATCTTATACAATGCCTCCACCCATTATCTTACACAGGGCCCCCAACCAATATCTTGTATAGGGCCCCCAACCATTATCTTGTACAGGGCCCCAAACTGTTATCCTACACAGGCCCCATCCACATTCACAAGGCCCCAAACTGCTATTCTACACAGGGCCCCAACCATAATCTTGTACAGGGCCCCAAAGTGTTATTCACACAGGGCCCCAACCATTATATTGTACAGGGCCCCAAACTGTTATCTTACACAGGGCCTCCAACCATTATCTTGTACAGGGCCCCCAACCATTATCTTGTACAGGGCTCCAACCATTATCTTGTACAGGGCCCCAAACTGTTATCTTACACAGGGGCCCCCAACCATTATCTTGTACAGGGCCCCAACCACTATTTTGCACATGGCCCCAAACTGTTATTCACACAGGGCCCCAACCATTATCTTGTACAGGGCCCCCAACCATTATCTTATACTGGGTCCCAAACTGTTATTCCACGAGGGCCCTCACAAGGTAGAGTCGGCCCTGTCATCCCAGGAAAGGTTGAATACGTACCACACTACCAGTAGTTACCGGAATCATGTGGTAACAGGAGAGGAACACCTATACCAGTGTTGTCAGATTTTAAATAAAAATAATTATCGAGCTGGATCCACAAAATTATTGTTTCTTTATCAAAATTATCGTACACTTGCAAACATTATTAGTAATGCTCTTTATTTATTGTAAAGTTACCATTTGATTGACGATATCACATACGACAAGTTTGGAAATAAGTTGTGGGAAGCAGCCAACACTTACTGAGAGCTCGATAATTTTAAATCATGAATCGGGAGATTGGTTCTGCAAACGATAACAGGAGCACCACATATACAGTCATCATATATCTATATTGTCTTTCAACTAAGGTAGATACTAGAGCAATTAAGCATATTCGTAGTCATATATCTATATTGTCTTCAACTAGATAACAGGAGCACACATATACAGTCATATTCATATTGTCTTCAACTAGATAACAGGAGCACCACATATACAGTCATATATCTATATTGTCTTCAACTAGATAACAGGAGCACCACATATACAGTCATATATCTATATTGTCTTCAACTAGATAACAGGAGCACCACATATACAGTCATATATCTATATTGTCAAACATTTTATGTTGGTTATACAGATTATTGTACAAATACAATAGCTGAAAAATTAACAAACATTGCTAATAGAGATGATAATGTAAAAACTAAAAACTGTTGTAGTATTCTCATTAAGATCATCAGGGGTCAGGTGTTATATAACAGTGTATCATTAGCCATATGAACCACCATATTATGTTGTAGTATTCTTATTAAGATCATCAGGTGTCAGGTGTATTATAACAGTGTATCATTAGCCATATGAACCACCATATTATGTTGTAGTATTTTATAAGATCATCAGGTGTCAGGTGTTGTATAACAGTGTATCATTAGCCATATGAACCACCATATATTATGTTGTAGTATTCTTATTAAGATCATCAGGTGTCAGGTGATATATAACAGTATCATTAGCCTTGGTGAACCACCATATTATGTTGTAGTATTCATTAAGATCATCAGGTGTCAGGGTGTTATAACAGTGTATCATTAGCCATAAGGAACCACCCTTATTATGTTGTAGTATTCTTATTAAGATCATCAGGTGTCAGGGTGTTTTATAACAGTGTATCATTAGCCATATGAACCACTATATTATGTTGTAGTATTCTTATTAAGATCATCAGGTGTCAGGTGTTTTATAACAGGTATCATTAGCCATATGAACCACCATATTATGTTGTAGTATTCTTATTAAGATCAGTGTCAGGTGTTATATAATAGTGTATCATTAGCCTTATGAACCACCATATTATGTTGTAGTATTCTTTATTAAGATCATCAGTGTCAGGTGTTATATAACAGTGTATCATTAGCCATATGGAACCACCATATTATGTTGTAGTATTCTTATTAAGATCATCATGTCAGGTGTTATATAACAGTGTATCATTACTTTATGAACCACCATATTATGTTGTAGTATTCTTATTAAGATCATCAGGTGTCAGGTGTTTTATAACAGTGTATCATTAGCTATATGAACCAATTATATTAAAAGTTGTAGTATTCTTATTAAGATCATCAGGTCAGGTGTTATATAACAGTGTATTATTATTTTATGAACCACCATATTATGTTGTAGTATTCTTAATAAGATCATCAGGTGTCAGGTGTTATATAACAGTATCATTAGCCATATGAACCACCATATTATGTTGTAGTATTCTTATTAAGATCATCAGGTGTCAGTTTTATAACAGTGTATCATTAGCCTATGAACCACCATATTATGTTGTAGTATTTCTTTATTAAGATCATCAGGTGTCAGGTGTTTTATAACAGTGTATCATTAGCCTTATGAACCACCATATTATGTTGTAGCATTCTATTAAGATCAATAAATGTTTTTATAAATATGTATCATTAGCCTTATGAACCACCATATTATGTTGCAGTATTCTTTATTAAGATCATCAGGTGTCAGGTGTTATATAACAGTGTATCATTAGCTATATGAACCACCATATATTATGTTGTAAGTATTCTTATTAAGATCATCATCAGGTGTCAGGGTGGTTTTATAACAGTGTATCATTAGCTATATGAACCACCACATATTATGTTGTAGTATTCTTATTAAGATCATCAGGTGTCAGGTGTTTTATAACAGTGTATCATTACCTTATGAACCACCATATTATGTTGTAGTATTCTTATTAAGATCATCAGGTGTCAGGTGTTATATAACAGTGAATATTAGCCTTATGAACCACCATATTATGTTGTAGTATTCTTATTAAGATCATCAGGTGTCAGGTGTTATATAACAGTGTATCATTAGCCATATGAACCACCATATTATGTTGTAGTATTCTTATTAAGATCAATAGTGTCAGGTGTTTTATAACAGTGTATCATTAGCCATATGAACCACCATATTATGTTGTAGTATTCTATTAAGACTTATCAGGTGTCAGGTGTTATATAACAGTGTATCATTAGCCTTATGAACCACCATATTATGTTGTAGTATTCTTATTAAGATCATCAGGTGTCAGGTGTTTTATAACAGTGTATCATTAGCCTTATGAACCACCATATTATGTTGTAGTATTCTTATTAAGATCATCAGGTGTCAGGTGTTTTATAACAGTGTATCATTAGCCATATGAACCACCATATTATGTTGTAGTATTTTTATTAAGATCATCAGGTGTCAGGTGTTATATAACAGTGTATCATTAGCCATATGAACCACCATATTATGTTGTAGTATTCTTATTAAGATCATCAGGTGTCAGGTGTTTTATAACAGTGTATCATTAGCCATATGAACCACCATATTATGTTGTAGTATTCTTATTAAGATCATCAGGTGTCAGGTGTTTTATAACAGTGTATCATTAGCCATATGAACCACCATATTATGTTGTAGTATTCTTATTAAGATCATCAGGTGTCAGGTGTTATATAACAGTGTATCATTAGCCTTATGAACCACCATATTATGTTGTAGTATTCTTATTAAGATCATCAGGTGTCAGGTGTTTTATAACAGTGTATCATTAGCCATATGAACCACCATATTATGTTGTAGTATTCTTATTAAGATCATCAGGTGTCAGGTGTTTTATAACAGTGTATCATTAGCCATATGAACCACCATATTATGTTGTAGTATTCTTATTAAGATCATCAGGTGTCAGGTGTTATAAAACAGTGTATCATTAGCCTTATGAACCACCATATTATGTTGTAGTATTCTTATTAAGATCATCAGGTGTCAGGTGTTATATAACAGTGTATCATTAGCCATATGAACCACCATATTATGTTGTAGTATTCTTATTAAGATCATCAGGTGTCAGGTGTTATATAACAGTGTATCATTAGCCTTATGAACCACCATATTATGTTTTAGTATTCTTATTAAGATCATCAGGTGTCAGGTGTTTTATAACAGTGTATCATTAGCCATATGAACCACCATATTATGTTGTAGTATTCTTATTAAGATCATCAGGTGTCAGGTGTTATATAACAGTGTATCATTAGCCTTATGAACCACCATATTATGTTGTAGTATTCTTATTAAGATCAACAGGTGTCAGGTGTTATATAACAGTGTATCATTAGCCATATGAACCACCATATTATGTTGTAGTATTCTTATTAAGATCATCAGGTGTCAGGTGTTATATAACAGTGTATCATTAGCCTTATGAACCACCATATTATGTTGTAGTATTCTTAATAAGATCATCAGGTGTCAGGTGTTATATAACAGTGTATCATTAGCCATATGAACCACCATATTATGTTGTAGTATTCTTATTAAGATCATCAGGTGTCAGGTGTTATTATAACTTATTAAGATGGTAGGTGTTATATAACAGTGTATCATTAGCATATGAACCACCATATTATGTTGTAGTATTCTTATTAAGATCATCAGGTGTCAGGTGTTATATAACAGTGTATCATTAGCCATATGAACCACCATATTATGTTGTAGTATTCTTATTAAGATCATCAGGTGTCAGGTGTTATATAACAGTGTATCATTAGCCATAGAACCACCATATTATGTTGTAGTATTCTTATTAAGATCATCAGGTGTCAGGTGTTATATAACAGTGTATCATTAGCCATATGAACCACCATATTATGTTGTAGTATTCTTATTAAGATCATCAGTGTCAGGTGTTATGAGTAACAGTGTATCATTAGCCATATGAACCACCATATTATGTTGTAGTATTCTCATTAAGATCATCAGGTGTCAGGTGTTATATAGCAGTGCATCATTAGCCATATGAACTCACCATATTATGTTGCAGTAGTCTTTACAGCATCATCAGGTGTCAGGTGTTATATAACAGTGTATCATTAGCCTTATGAACCACCATATTATGTTGTGTATTCTTATTAAGATCATCAGTGTCAGGTGTTTATAACAGTGTATCATTAGCCTTATGAACCACCATATTATGTTGTAGTATTCTTATTAAGATCATCAGGTGTCAGGTGTTTATAACAGTATCATTAGCCATATGAACCACCATATTATGTTGTAGTATTCTATTAAGATCATCAGGTGTCAGGTGTTTTATAACAGTGTATCATTAGGCCATATGAACCACCATATTATGTTGTAGTATTCTGCTAGCATCATCAGGTGTCAGGTAAAGTTATATAACAGTGTAATATTAGCCATATGAACCACCATATTATGTTGTAGTATTCTTTATTAAGACTATCAGGTGTCAGGTGTTATATAACAGTGTATCTATTAGCCATATGAACCACTCATATTATGTGTAGTATTTTATTAAAATCATCAGGTGTCAGGTGTTATATAACAGTGTATCATTAGTTTTATGAACCACCATATTATGTTGTAGTATTCTTATTAAGATCATCAGGTGTCAGGTTTTATATAACAGTGTATCATTAGCCTTATGAACCACCATATTATGTTGTAGTATTCTTATTAAGATCATCAGTGTCAGGTGTTGCATAACAGTGTATCATTAGCCATAAGGAACCACCATATTATGTTGTAGTATTCTATTAAGATCATCAGGTGTCAGTGTTTTATAACAGTGTATCATTACTACATGAACCACCATATTATGTTGTAGTATTCTTATTAAGATTCTACTTTCAGGTGTCAGGTGTTTTATAACAGTGTATCATTAGCAGTATGAACCACTATATTATGTTGTAGTATTCTTATTAAGATCAGGTGTCAGGTGTTATATAACAGTGTATCATTAGCCATATGAACCACCATATTATGTTGTAGTATTCTCATAAGATCATCAGGTGTCAGGTGTTATATAACGGTAACATGCAGCCTTTATGAACCACTATATTATGTTGTAGTATTTTATTAAGACTATCAGGTGTCAGGGTGTTATATAACAGTGTATCATTAGCCATATGGAACCACCATATTATGTTGTAGTATTCTTTATTAAGATCATCAGGTGTCAGGTGTTATATAACAGTGTATCATTAGCCTTAAGAACCACCATATTATGTTGTAGTATTCTTTATTAGATCAACAGGTGTCAGGTGTTATATAACAGTGTATCATTAGCCTTATGAACCACCATATTATGTTGTAGTATTCTATTTGATCATCAGGTGTCAGGTGTTATATAACAGTGTATCATTAAATATATGGAACCAATTGTTATTATGTTGTAGTATTCTATTAAGATCATCATCAGGTGTCAGGTGTTATATAACAGTGTATCATTGAAATAAAGTATGAACTACCATATTATGTTGTAGTATTCTTTATTAAGATCATCAGTGTCAGGTGTTATATAACAGTAAAATATTAGCCTTATGAAACCACCATATTATGTTGTAGTATTCTTATACACTATCAGGTGTCAGGTGTTATATAACAGCAAAATTATTAGCCATATGAACCACCATATTATGTTGTAGTATTTTATTAAGATCATCAGGTGTCAGGTGTTTTATAACAGTGTATCATTAGCCATATGAACCACCATATTAGTGTTGTAGTATTCTTATTAAGATCATCAGGTGTCAGGTGTTTTATAACAGTGTATCATTAGCCATATGAACTCACTATATTATGTTGTAGTATTCTTTATTAAGATCATCAGGTGTCAGGTGTTTATAACAGTGTATCACAGCTATAAGGAACCACTATATTATGTTGTAGTATTCTATATTAAGATCATCAGGTGCTTCGGTGTGGGTGTTTTATAACAGTGTGGCCCATAGCCATATGAACCACTCATATTATGTTGTAGTATTCTTATTAAGATCATCAGGTGTCAGGTGTTTTATAACAGTGTATCATTAGCCTTATGTCCACCATATTGGCAAGGTAGTATTCTTATTAAGATCATCAGGTGTCAGGTGTTTTATAACAGTGCATCATTAGCCATATGAACCACCTCATATTATGTTGTAGCATTCTTAATAAAGACTGATTGTGTTGTGTGTTTTATAACAGTGTATCATTAGCCTTATGAACCACCATATTATGTTGTAGTATTCTTGGCTAAGATCATCAGGTGCTCAGGTGTTATATAGCAGTGTATCATTAGCCTTATGAACCACCATATATATATTATGTTGTAGTATTCTTATTAATATCATCAGGTGTCAGGTGTTATATAACATAATATTAGTCATTTGAACCCAATTCATATTATGTTGTGGTGGTTTTTTATTAAGATCATCAGGTGTCAGGTGTTTTATAACAGTGTATCATTAGTTTGTATAAACCACCATATTATGTTGTAGTATTCTTATTAAGACTAACAGGTGTCAGGTGTTATATAACAGTGTATCATATTATATGAACCACCATATTATGTTGTAGTATTCTTATTAAGATTTACTAGTGTCAGGTGTTATATAACAGTGTATCATTAAATAGTTATGAACTAATTATATTATGTTGTAGTAATTTTATTAAGATCATCAGGTGTCAGGTGTTATATAACAGTGTATCATTAGCCATGAACCAATTATGTTGTGCTATTGTAGTATTTTTACAAGATCATCAGGTGTGTCAGGGTGTTATATAACAGTGTATCATTAGCTATGAACCAATTACATTATGTTGTAGTATTCTACAAGATCATCAGGTGTCAGGGTGTTTTATAACAGTGTATCATTAGCCTTATGAACCAATTTTATATTATGTTGTAGTATTCTTATTAAGATCATCAGGTGTCAGGTGTTTTATAACAGTGTATCATTAGCCTTATGAACCACCATATTATGTTGTAGTATTCTTATTAAGATCATCAGGTGTCAGGGTGTTATATAACAGTGTATCATTAGCCTAATGAACCACCATATTATGTTGTAGTATCTTATTAAGATCATCAGGTGTCAGGTGTTTTATAACAGTGTATCATTAGCCATATGAACCACCATATTATGTTGTAGTATTCTTTATTAAGATCATCAGTGTCAGGTGTTTTATAACAGTGTATCATTAGCCTTATGAACCATATTATGTTGTAGTATTCTTATTAAGATCATCAGGTGTCAGGTGTTTTATAACAGTGTATCATTAGCCTTATGAACCACCATATTATGTTGTAGTATTCTATTAAGATCATCAGGTGTCAGGTGTTTTATAACAGTATCATTAGCCATATGAACCACCTTTATAATGTTGTGGTGCATTCTATTAAGATCATCAGGTGTCAGGTGTTTTATAACAGTATCATTAATATATGAACCACTCATTTATGTTGTATTCTTTATTAAGATCATCAGTGTCAAAGTTATATAACAGTGTATCATTAGCTATATGAACCACTCATATTATGTTGTAGTATTCTTATTAAGACTATCAGGTGTGTCAGGTGTTTTATAACAGTGTATCATTAGCCTTATAAACCATATTATGTTGTAGTATTCTTATTAAGATCATCAGGTGCCAGGTGTTTTATAACAGTGTATCATTACTCTTTTATGAACCACCATATTATGTTGTAGTATTCTTATTAAGATCATCAGGTGTCACTCTGTTTTATAACAGTGTATCATTACTTTATGAACCACCATATTATGTTAGTATTCTCATTAAGATCATCAGGTGTCAGGTGTTATATAACAGTGTATCATTAGCCTTATGAACTTCACACTATATTATGTTGTAGTATTCTTATTAAGATCATCAGGTGTCAGGTGTTTTATAACAGTGTATCATTAGCCTTATGAAATCACCATATTATAAGTTGTAGTATTCTTATTAAGATCATCAGGTGTCAGGTGTTATATAAGAGTGTATCATTAGCTAAGAAGTATGAATCCACCATATTATGTTGTAGTATTCTTATTAAGATCATCAGGTGTCAGGTGTTTGCAACAGTGTATCATTAGCCTTATGAACCACCATATTATGTTGTGGTATTTCTTATTAAGATCATCAGGTGTCAGTGTTTTATAACAGTGGTCATTAGCCTTGGCGAACCACCAGTATTATGTTGTATTCTTATTAAGACTATCAGGTGTCAGGTGTTATATAACAGTGTATCATTAGCCATAAGGAAATCCACCATATATGTTGTAGTATTCTTATTAAGATCATCAGGTGTCAGGTGTTTATAACAGTGTATCGTTAGCCTTATGAACCACCTCATATTATGTTGTAGTATTCTTATTAAGATCATCAGGTGTCAGGTGTTTTATAACAGTGTATCGTTAGCCTTATGAACCACCATTATATTATGTTGTAGTATTCTCATTAAGATCATCAGGTGTCAGGTGTTTTATAACAGTGTATCATTAGCCATATGAATCCAATTATATTATGTTGTAGTATTCTTATTAAGATCATCAGGTGTCAGTGCTATATAACAGTAAAATAATAGCCATATGAACCAATTTTTATATTATGTTGTAGTATTCTTATTAAGATCACTGCGTCAGGTGTTTTATAACAGTGTATCATTAGCCTTATGAAAACTACCATATTATGTTGTAGTATTCTTATTAAGATCATCAGGTTTCGTGTGTTATATAACAGTGTATCATTAGCCTTATGATCCACCATATTATGTTGTAGTATTCTTTATTAAGATCACTGTGTGTCAGGTGTTTATAACAGTATACTATTAGCCATATGAACCACACTATATTATGTTGTATTATTCTTATTAAGATCATCAGGGTGTCAGGGTGTTTTATAACAGTGTATCATTAGCCTTATGAACCACCATATATTATGTTGTAGTATTCTTATTAAGATCATCAGGTGTCAGGTGTTATATGTCAAGTGAATCATTAGCCTGCGAACCACCCTATTATGTTGTAGGCCTTCTGGTTAAGATCATCAGGTGTCAGGTGTTGCAATGTGTCAATAGCCCAGAACCACAATTTATTATGTTGTAGTATTCTCATTAAGGATCATCAGGTGTCAGTGTTTTATATAACAGTGTATCATTAGCCTTATGAACCACCATATATTATGTTGTAGTATTCTTATTAAGATCATCAGGTGTCAGGTGTTATATAACAGTGTATCATTAAGCCATATGAACCACCATATTATGTTGTTGTAGTATTCTTATTAAAGATAATCAGTGTCAGGGTGTTTTATAACAGTGTATCAAGTAGTTCGTATAAACCACCATATTATGTTGTAGTATTCTTTATTAAGTATCATCAGGTGTCAGGTGTTATATACTGCGTATCATTAGCCTTATGGAACCACCATATTGTTGTAGTATTCTCAATTAAGATCATCAGTGTCAGGTGTTTTATAACAGTGTATCATTAGCCTTATGAACCAATTATATTATGTTGTAGTATTCTTATTAAGACTGAATAGTGTCAGGTGCTAGTATAACAGTGTATCAATAGTTTTATGAACCACCATATTATAGTGTTGTGTACTTATTAAGATCATCAGGTGTCGGTGCTTTAAACAGTGTATCATTAGCCTTATGAACCACCATATTATGTTGTAGTATTCTCATTAAGATCATCAGGTGCCAGTGTGTTTTATAACAGTGTATCATTAGCTAGCTATGAACCACCATATTATGTTGTAGTATTCTATTAAGATCATCAGTGTCGTGTGTTATATAACAGTGCATTTATTAGCCTTATGAACCACCGGCGTTATGTTGTATTATTCTTATTAAGATCATCAGGTGTCAGGTGTTATAACAGTGTATCATTAGTATTATGAACCACCATATTATGCTATTGTAGTATTCTCATTAAGATCATCAGGTGTCAGGTGTTCTTATAACAGTGTATCATTAGTCTTATGAACCACCATATTATGCCAGTATTCTTATTAAGATCATCAGGTGTCAGGTGTTATATAACAGTGTATCATTAGCCATGTAAACCACCATATTATGTTGTAGTATTCTATTAAGATCATCAGGTGCCAGGTGTTATATAACAGTATCATTAGCTTCAAGTGAACCACCATTATATTATGTTGTAGTATTATTATTAAGATCATCAGGTGTCAGGTGTTTTATAACAGTGTATCTTTAGCCTTATGAACCACTCATATTATGTTGTAGTATTCTTTATTAAGATCATCAGGTGTCAGGTGTTTTATAACAGTGTATCATTAGCTATATGAAACTCACCATATTATGTTGTAGTATTCTTTATTAAGATCATCAGGTGTCAGGTGTTTTATAACAGTGTATCATTAGCCTTATGAACCACCATATTATGTTGTAGTATTCTTTATTAAGATCATCAGGTGTCAGGTGTTTTATAACAGTGTATCAGTAGCCTTATATGAACCACCATATTATGTTGTAGTATTCTTATTAAGATCATCAGGTGTCAGGTGTTTATAACAGTGTATCATTAGCTTTATGAACCACCATATTATGTTGTAGTATTCTTATTAAGATCATCAGGTGTCAGGTGTTTTATAACAGTGTATCATTAGCCATATGAACCACTCAGTATTATGTTGTAGTATTCTCTATTAAGACTAACAGTGTCAGGTGTTATATAACAGTGTATCATTACCTTATGAACCACCATATTATGTTGTAGTATTTACAGATCATCAGGTGTGTCAGGTGGGGCTTTATAACAGTGTATCATTAGCCTTATGAACCACCATATTATAAGCAGTATTCTTATTAAGATCATCAGGTGTCAGGTGTTTTATAACAGTGTATCATTAGCCATATGAACCACCATATTATGTTGTAGTATTTTTATTAAGATCATCAGTGTCAGGTGTTATATAACAGTGTATCATTAGCCATGAACCACTATATTATGTTGTGTATTCTATTAAGATCATCAGGTGTCAGGTGTTATATAACAGTGTATCATTAGCCTTATGAACCACCATTATGTTGTAGTATTTTATTAAGACTACTGTGGTGTCAGGTGTTTTATAACAGTTTATTTTTAGCCTTATGAACCACCATATTATGTTGTAGTATCTTTATTAAGATCATCAGGTCAGGTGTTTTATAACAGTGTATCATTAGCCATATGAACCAATTATATTGCACAGTATTCTTATTAAGACTATCAGGTGTCAGGTGTTTTATAACAGTGTCATTAGCCTTATGAACCAATTACATATGTTGTAGTATTCTTATTAAGATCATCAGGTGTCAGGTGTTTTATAAAAGTGTATCATTAGCCTTATGAACCACCATATTATAAAGTTGTAGTATTCTTATTAAGATCATCAGGTGTCAGGTATGTTTTATAACAGTGTATCATTAGCCTTATGAACCACCATATTATGTTGTAGTATTCTACAGACTCATCAGGTGTCAGGTGTTTTTATAACAGTGTATCATTAGCCTTATGAACCACTATATTATGTTGTAGTATTCTTATTAAGATCATCAGGTGTCAGGTGTTATATAACAGTGTATCATTTGCCTTATGACCCACCATATTATGCGTTGTAAAGTATTCTTATTAAGATCATCAGGTGTCAGGTGTTTTATAACAGTGTATCATTAGCCTTATGAACCACCATATTATGTTGTAGTATTCTTATTAAGATCATCAGGTGTCAGGTGTTATATATCAGTAAAACATTTGTCTTTTATGAACCACCTCATATTATGTTGTAGTATTCTTATTAAGATCATCAGGTGTCAGGTGTTTTTATAACAGTGTATCACAGCCTTGGTGAACCACCATATTATGTTGTAGTATTCTATTAAGATCATCAGGTGTCAGGTGTTTTATAAACAGTGTATCATTAGCCATATGAACCACCATATTATGTTGTAGTATTCTTATTAAGATCATCAGGTGTCAGGTGTTATATATAACAGTGTATCATTAAATATATGAACCACCATATTATGTTGTAGTATTCTTATTAAGATCATCAGGTGTCACTGTGGTGTTATATAACAGTGTATCATTAGCCTTATGAACCACCATATTATGTTGTAGTATTCTTATTAAGATCATCAGGTGTCAGGTGTTATATAACAGTGTATCATTAGCCATATGAACCACTCATATATTATGTTGTAGTAATCTCATTAAGATCAATAATAGGTGTCAGGTGTTTTATAACAGTGTATCATTAGCCTTTATGAACCACTCATATTATGTTGTAGTATTCTTATTAAGATCATCAGGTGTCAGGGTGTTTTATAACAGTGTATCATTAGCCATATGAACCACCATATTATGTTATAGTATTCCTTATTAAGATCATCAGGTGTCAGGTGTTTTATAGCAGTGTATCATTAGCCTTTATGAACCACCATATTATAAGTTGTAGTATTCTTATTAAGATCATCAGTGTCAGGTGTTTTATAACAGTGTATCATTAGCCTTATGAACCACCATATTATGTTGTAGTATTCTTATTAAGATCATCAGGTGTCAGGGTGTTATATAACAGTGTATCATTAAATATATGAACCACCATATTATGTTGTAGTATTCTTATTAAGATCATCAGGTGTCAGGTGTTTTATAACAGTGTATCATTAGCTATATGAACCACCATATTATGTTGTAGTATTTCATTAAGATCACTGGGTGTCAGGGTGTTTTATAACAGTGTATCATTAAAGCCATATGAACCACCATATTATGTTGTAGTATTCTATTAAGATCATCAGGTGTCTGGTGTTATATATAACAGTGTATCATTAGGCCTTATGAACCACCATATTATGTTGTAGTATCTTTATTAAGATCATCAGGTGTCAGGTGTTTTATAACAGTGTATCATTAGCCTTATGAACCACCATATTATGTTGTAGTATTCTACAGATCATCCGTGTCAGGTGTTTTATAACAGTAAAATATTAGCCATAAGGAACCACCATTATGCTGTAGTATTCTATATTAAGATCATCAGGTGTCAGGTATTATATAACAGTGTATCATTAACTATATGAACCACCATATTATGTTGTAGTATTCTTATTAAGATCATCAGGTGTCAGGTGTTATATAACAGTGTATCATTAGCCTTATGAACCACCTGGTTGGCGTTGTAGCATTCTTATTAAGATCATCAGGTGTCAGGGTGTTTTATAACAGTGTATCATTAGCCTTATGGAACCACCATATTAGTGTTGTAGTATTCTTATTAAGATCATCAGGTGTCAGGTGTTTTATAACAGTGCATCATTAGCTCCTTTATGAACCACCATATATTATGTTGTAGTATTCTCAGTTAAGATCATCAGGTGTCAGGTGTTTTATAACAGTGTATCATTAGCCATATGAACCACCATATTATGTTGTAGTATTCTTTATTATTAAGACTATCAGGTGTCAGGGTGTTATATAACAGTGTATCATTAGCCTTAAGTGAACCACCAGGCTATGTTGTAGCATTCTTATTAAGATCATCAGGTGTCAGGTGTTTTATAACAGTGTATCATTAGCCATAAGCGAACCACCATATTGTTGTAGTATTCTTATTAAGATCATCAGGTGTCAG
>NW_024714365.1:0-18038 GCF_018991925.1 Homarus americanus
GTGGCTGACCATTATTCCTTAACTACTAGAAATGTAAATTCCAGGTCTTATGCTCCCACGTCCCAGTCCTTCACTTCCTTCAAGTGGCCCACACCAACATCTACATCGGGGTCCCTGCCTCTTGTCATACCGACCCGACCCTCAGGTTCTGCATCATCTACCCCAGGTGAGCCCATGGTCCATGGGACAGGTGGATCTACTCCTACTGGTGAGACAAACTCTAGTTGCAGGTACTGTAAGAAGCCAGGACATGTCATCAGCGACTGTCTCAAGTTAAAGAAAAGAAATTCCTCTCACCAAGGATCCCCCGCTCTTTTGGTCAGGGTGGCCGAGCAATCTGAGAAATTATTGGAGCCCTGTGTCACTGCCCTCAGTCAGACTGTTGCCTTGAATGCTTCCCCCTCTTCTATGATATCAACCTTTGAACCATTTTGTTCTCCTGGTTCCTTAGCTTTGGATCAATTCAGTCAATCCATTTCTGTTAAACTCTTGAGAGACACAGGCTCAGCCTTATCTCTTGTTACTAAAGAAGCTGCTCCATTCCTGGATTCATGCTATACTGGTAGCTGGGTGCTTGTGAACGGTTTGACCGGTGGGTCGCGTATTCCCCTTTGTCAAGTGTACCTGCGGTCATCCATAAAGTCAGGCTATGTCACGTTAGGAGTAGTAGATAGCTTACCTGTAGAAGGGGTCTCTCTAGTGATAGGAAATGACCTCGTTGGGGACATGATGTTCCCTAATGTTATGGTCTCATCTTGTCCCACTGCCGAGAATAATACTATGCAGTTAGAAGTAGACTTTCCAGGGTTGTTCCCTGCGTGTGCTGTGACCCGTAGCATGAGCCGCAGTACAGAGGTAGAAGAGACTAGTGAAGTTGATGGAGTTTCCCTCCAGGACTGTGAGAAGTCCGAGGATAATCTTATCCAGCCGGACCATACTGATCTTGGTCTCAGTGAATTTTTTGAGGATTCCCCACAACCAGATAACCTCCAGATTAGTTCTGATGGAGATAGGAACCCAGATGTCACTAGTTTTGGTTTCTCTCCCATCACTAGGAGTAAGTTTATTGAGCTACAAGCAGGGGATCCTGAGCTAGTAGGTTTTCTCAATAGGTCAGTTACTGAGACAGAAGCTGAGCAAGAATCAAATTGCTACTACACTAGGTCTGGTGTATTAATGCGGAAGTTCCGTCCCTCCAATTCTCCTGCCAATCACCCTTGGTTAGTTCATCATCAAGTTGTTATTCCCAAACCTTTGCAGCAGGACATACTTAGTATCGCTCATGATGGGGTGGGTGGTCATTTAGGAGTTAGGAAGACTTATGCAAAAATTTTATCCCAGTTCTTTTGGCCTAGGATGAAGAAAGACGTCAGCTCTTACTGTCGCACTTGCAATGATTGTCAGGTGGCGGGGAAACCGAACCCCAGTATTAAACCATTCCCTCTGCAGCCTATCCAGTCATTGAAGAGCCCTTTAGTAAGGTGGTCATAGATTGTGTCGGTCCCTTACCTAAGACCCCTCGTGGTCATCAGTTCTTGCTAACCATTATTGATTGTGCAACCCGTTATCCTGAAGCCATTCCTTGCATCTGGCAGAATGTTATAGTATACTTCCTTCTTCCTCAGTGGCCTTCCTCTGGTGGTGCAATCAGATGAGTTCAATTTGCTTGTTGACAATGGTATTTGGCTAAGTCCAGCAGACAGTCTTGGCTGTCACCTCAGTCTGGGGTGGTAGAGATTTTCAAACTCATGTTCTGGGGCTAGGAAAGATTGTTTGCTGTTCAGGACAGTAAACAAGAGTCGCTAGGATTCTCGCCCTTCCTGCTCGTCTATGGACATGAGGCGCGAGTGTTGGTTGAGTGATCAGAGCGCGACGCCCTTAGCTTCATATGTGGTCCAATTCAAGGAGAAGTTGCGTCTGGCTGTAGAACTTGCCCAGTCCAACTTAAGGTGTGCTCAGGTGAAAATGAAACTGCATTTTGATAAGGCCCATCAGGCAAAACCTAGAGAATCCCAAGTGGGGGAGCAGGTGTTGGCCTTCCTGCCCTTACATGATCACCCTTTTAAATCCAAATACAGTGGTCCATATGAAGTACTAGAAAAACAGGGGTCCGTGAATTATGTGATTAGCACCCCTGAACGGCGTAAGAAAAAACGCCTTATCCATGTCAATCTTTTAAAGTGATATCATGTTCGTAACGAAACCCTGGGAAAAGCAGTTGCTTGTGTTGATCAATCCTTGCCAAATTGCATCATTGTGCCAGAGTGTAAGGATGATAAAGATCAGTGTTTTTCTGAAATAATGAATGGGTCTAGTGTAAAAGTTGAAAACTCGACTATCTTGGAGGACCCCAGTGCTAAGTTGTGCCATCTCTCTAGTGACCAAGCCAATAATATAAAGTCTCTATTACAGGAGTATCTTATTATAGTTGGTGATTACCCACTCTCCTGTTTAGTGCTGGAGCATGACGTTGAGACCAGGGGAGCCAAGCCAATCCGACAGCGTCCCTACCGTCTTAATGCCTTCAAGCGGGAGTGTGTGCGAGCCGAGGTACAGCGTCTTCAAGAGCTAGGCCTCGTCGAACCCAGCATCAGTCCATGGGCATCCCCTGTTGTTCTAGTTCCAAAGCCGAAT
This sequence comes from Homarus americanus, assembly GCF_018991925.1. Lineage (NCBI taxonomy): Eukaryota > Metazoa > Arthropoda > Malacostraca > Decapoda > Nephropidae > Homarus > Homarus americanus. The sequence goes on from NW_024714365.1 coordinate 2,635, forward strand.
GGGTCAATGCGGCTGTGTGTGGATTATCGCAAGGTGAATGCTGTCACTGAACCCGATGGTTATCCCTTGCCACGCATCGACGACGTGATCGACGATCTTGGACAGGCAAGGTACGTGACCAAATTGGATCTCCTCCAGGGCTACTACCAGATAAGACTGACTGAACGCTCCAGGGCCATCTTTGCTTTTGTCACTCCTGAGGGGTTGTACCAATTCACAGTCCTTCCGTTTGGTATGCGGAACGCCCCTGCAACCTTTCAACGCCTCATGAATTTCATCACGTCTGGTCTGGAAGGTGTCCACTGTTACCTAGACGACCTCATCGTCTTCAGCAGTTCCTGGGAAGATCACATGAGTCGTCTACAAGCCCTCAGGTTCAGGCATGGTCAGACAAAGCCAAAATTGAGGCAATTCAACAGTATCCAGTGCCAGGCGATAAGAAGAGTGTGATGAGGTTGCTGGGTATGGCGGGGTACTACCGCCGTTTTTGTCCAAACTTCTCCTCCGTTGCCTCTCCCATGACTGACCTGCTGAGTGGCAAGAAAACCTTCAAGTGGACTACGGCTTGCCAGGAATCTTTTGAGAATCTTAAATCCCTGCTGGTAAATGCTCCTGTACTACTTGCACCTGACCTCCAGAAACAGTTCACTCTCCATGTCGACGCCAGTGAAATTGGCGCCGGTGCTGTGCTTCTGCAAGAGGGTGAGAGTGATCACGTGCTATTTTTCAAGTGTTCACTGATCATAACCCACTTACTTTTGTTGACAAGATGAAACATACCAACCAAAGACTTTTGAGGTGGGCTCTATCACTTCAGCCCTATAACTTGAACATTTCCCATATCCGCGGAAAAGAGAACGTGTTGGCTGATGCACTTTCTCGAGTCTGATTATTTAATAACTGTCTATATGCAAATTATTTTTTTGTTTTATTGTCATTGAGTACCTTGTGTTTATATTATGAATTATTTTGCTTCATATTGATTTAAACCAATTGTGTTAGTTATTACTTTCACTGTGTAGCTGTATATCCATTTTCGCTTCCAGTTAGTTGTAAGCTCACTTTTTTGGGGGAGGTGTCACGTGCCTGTGGCGCTCGGGAACACGCATAGCGTGAGGCATATGTTCACGCCTACATTTCATACAAGCTATTAATAAATTGTTAATTGTACTTATTATATTATTATTGTTCTTAGTTACTTAGGTTAATTGTATATTTATGTATGTTATTTATATGCATCATTGTCTTACTCTGTTAAGTCAACTCAAGAGTAATATTAATTAATTATATAAAATATCCAGCAAATTGATATGAGACGCTCTCCTCCCCGCGTGGGCACGCTTCCCCAGTAGCGAAAAACCGTGGCATAGGGTAGACGTGTCCATTCGTTCTCTAGCCTTGACCCTTGTCTAGTGCTTTATCCAGTCTTCTGCAATGCCCTAGGGGTATCAGGTATTAGTGACACGTTTAGTTAGGCCTAGGAAGGGATCCTGGTGGTAAGTAATCTCATGTTTGGTAGGAAATAATCATTTTGTAGTGATTGTTGTATATATATATTTCGTATGTCTGTGTAATATTGTAATGTTAAGTAATATTTGTTTGGTCTAACTCCTTACGGTATATTTTCGCTCTTCCGGCATCACTCTTATTTTATTATACAATTACTTATACCCTTAAATTCATGTTTGCTAGTCATTACTCCCTTTAGAACATAAATTGAATTAATTAATTATCTTCCCTTTTATGATTCACTTATTTCAACTGTTCTTACTAATTCAAGTACATTTAGTTGAGTAGGTTTTTGGTGAGGATAATTATTGCCGTGTTCCCTATTTGTTCCTTTATTTGTTAATAACTTGGGGTAGGATTCACTCCCCAAGTATAAACGGTAGTGGGATCGCGACACATACCAACAAACAATAAAACAAAAAAACAAACAAACAAACAATAAAACAAACAAACATACATAAAAACAATCAAACAAACATAAAAACAATAAAAAAAACATACCCTCTTCAACAAACCACCACCACCTACCACCTCCACCACCACCTCCTACAACTCTATTTATAATCCCAAAACTTTCCAAAGGTCACTCCTGCCTCGGTGACCTTTGGGGGTTAACACTGCCCACTGGTCTAGATCTGGCGAGAAAACTGCCCCCACCCAAAGGTCACTTGATGGGTGTCACAAAGCGCCTGCTGGGTGATTTAGGTGAGTCTTCCCCCGCCCTCCCCCATCCCCCCTCTCCAACCCAGGGTCACAGTGTGTAAGGTTAAGGCGTTTGAATTTTAATTTAGTTGATGATGATAAAAAGCAGAGGAGGAGGAGGAGGAGGAGGAGGAGGAGAAAGAGAAGAAGAAGAAGAAGAAGAAGAAGGAGGAGGAGAAGGAGGAGGAGGAGGAGGAGGAGAACAAGAACAAGAAGAACAAGAACAAGAACAAGAAGAACAAGAACAAGAACAAGAAGAACAAGAACAAGAACAAGAAGAAGGCTAGATTACGTTAGGTTACGTTAGGTTAAGTTAGGCTAGATTAGGTTAAGTTTGGTTAGGTCTGGTCTGGTTACATTAGGCATGAAGGTATTCATTTTTATGTATATTTATGATCTACAGGATCGTTTATGGCCAGTCAAAGGCTTCTAGAAAAGACAAATACATAGAAGTTATCACTAATGGCCAATTATCCCTATTTAGTGTAACATACAGTATATATTAGGTAGAGTTCCGCCTTTATTTGATTGTTTTCGTATTATTTAAGTCATTTATTTGTTAACATTTAGCTTAGAATAAGTAAATATTATACAAAACAAAACATTGAAAAACTCACAAGTGAATTTGTAACATATAATCAAGTCCAGATAATAATACCAATACCACGTGCTGGTCAAGCTCCGAAAGAGTTGTCCGGGGGTCTAGCTAACCTCTGGTCGGGGCTTGACCAGCACGAAAAAAAAAATAATAATTTTTTAGTAAACGTGATTTTGGCAACCTGTGGTGTTATAGTCAGCATGCTCGCCTTGCAAGCGAGTGGACCCCTGTTCGATTCCCGGACAGAGTGAAACTATGAGCATTTTTTTTTACGTCATTTGGCTTTCTATTTACCAGTAAATGGGAACCTGAATGTTAATTGATTTGCGGATCTTATTCTGGAATAATGTTTAGCCAGTGCAGTTGGCGAGTTGTCCGGTCTTCTCGGATTATTCATTGAAACTGGGTCATACAACTCGTTAACTTAGGTTGTGGTTGTGGTGTTAGCGACAGATTCTAACACCTTAAACAAATTCACGCCTAGGTTGCTCTAGAGCCGGCCATCCTCGTACACGAAGGGCAACCATTATTGTTACGTGTATAATATTACCATCACTACCACAACCAGCATTATCACTACTATTGTCATCTTCTCAACTATCATCATTCTTTCCCTCTTCCTCCTCCTGCCTCTATATTTTGATAATTATCGTCTCAATTATTATTATTATCATCATTATTTTTATTATTATTATTACCGTATATTATTATTATTATTATTAACAATAAATCATGTGGCTGGAACAACAGTAGAAATGAGAAATAAGATAAAAAGTTGTATTAAATTAACAATTAAAACACAAACAAGAACCACAGGTACAAGTCGATCAGTTTTTTATCATGAGAGAGAGAGAGAGTCCCTGGCTCACTGTTACGTTATGACAAAGTTGTTGGTAAATATATGGTATGGAAATTGTGTTGATACTCTCTCTCTCACACACACACCAACCACAAACAAACAACACATCACAAACAAACAAGCAAGCAACAACACAACACAAACAATAATGACACCACAAAAAACATCATTCTAAAAAACAAACAATAAAACAAACAAAAACAATAAAACAAACAAACATACCAACAAACAATAAAACAAACAAACAATAAAACGGTCAAACGAAGAATTTAACAAAACAAACAAACAATAAAACATACAAACAAACAATAAAACAAACAAACATACATAAAAACAATCAAACAAACATAAAAACAATAAAAAAAACGGACCCTCTTCAACATACCACCACCACCAAGGACTTCACTAACCTACCACCTCCACCACCACCTCCTACAACACTATTTATAATCCCAAAACTTCCCAAAGGTCACTCCTGCCTCGGTGACCTTTGGGGGTTAACACTGCCCACTGGTCTAGATCTGGCGAGAAAACTGCCCCCACCCAAAGGTCACTTGATGGGTGTCACAAAGCGCCTGCTGGGTGATTTAGGTGAGTCTTCCCCCGCCCTCCCCCATCCCCCCTCTCCAACCCAGGGTCACAGTGTGTAAGGTTAAGGCGTTTGAATTTTAATTTAGTTGATGATGGTATAATGCAGAGGAGGAGGAGGAGGAGGAGGAGGAGAACAAGGAGAAGGAGAACAAGAACAAGAACAAGAAGACCAAGAACAAGAACAAGAACAAGAAGGCTAGATTACGTTAGGTTAGGTTAGGCTAGATTAGGTTAAGTTAAGTTAGGTTAGGTCTGGTCAGGTTACATTATGCATGAAGGTATTCATTTATATGTATATTTATGACCTACAGGATCGTTTATCGCCCGTCAAAGGCTTCTAGAAAAGATTAATACATAGAAGTTATCACTAATGGCCAATTATCCCTATTTAGTGTAACATACAGTATATATTAGGTGGAGTTCCGCTTTTATTTGTTTGTTTTCGTATTATTTAAGTCATTTATTTGTTAACATTTAGCTTAGAATAAGTAAATATTATACAAAACAAAACATTGAAAAACTCACAAGTGAATTTGTAACATATAATCAAGTCGAGATAATAATACCAATACCACGTGCTGGTCAAGCTCCGAAAGAGTTGTCTGGGGGTCTAGCTAACCTCTGGTCGGGGCTTGACAAGCACGAAAAAAAAAAAAAAAATTTTTACTAAACGTGATTTTGGCAACCTGTGGTGTAATAGTCAGCATGCTCGCCTTGCATGAGAGTGGACCCCTGTTCGATTCCCGGACGAAGTGAAACTATGAGCATTTATTTTTTTACGACATTTGGCTTTCTATTTACCAGTAAATGGGAACCTAGATGTTAATCGATTTGCGGATCTTATTCTGGAATAATGGTTAGCCAGTGCAGTTGGCGAGTTGTCCGGTCTTCTCGGATTATTCATTGAAACTGGGTCATACAACTCGTTAACTTAGGGTGTGGTTGTGGTGTTAGCGACAGATTCTAACACCTTAAACAAATTCACGCCTAGGTTGCTCTAGAGCCGGCCATCCTCGTACACGAAGGGCAACCATTATTGTTACGTGTATAATATTACCATCACTACCACAACCAGCATTATCACTACTATTGTCATCTTCTCAACTATCATCAATCCTTCCCTCTTCCTCCTCCTGCCTCTATATTTTAATAATTATCGTCTCAATTATTATTATTATCATCATTATTTTTATTATTATTATTACCGTATTATTATTATTATTATTATTATTATTATTATTATTATTATTATTATTGTTATTATTATTAACAATACAACATATGGCTGGAACAACAGTAGAAATTAGAAATAAGATAAAAAGTTGTATTTAATTAACAATTAAAACACAAACAAGAACCACAGGTACAAGTCGATCAGTTTTTTATCATGAGAGAGAGAGAGAGAGACCCACCGTTAATAAAGGAACCTTGAGCATCACTCCTATACATTACTGACGAAGAAAAAGTAATAATAACTTTTAGAAAATTCAGAGACCCGCAGACCCACGAACACACAAGACCCGAGCCATTTATCACCACACACTGAAGGACCATGACATACCAACCTGGGGGGTCTTGTGTCTGTCTGCCTATTTATCTATCTGTCTATTTGATATATTCATCTGTCTAAGTGTATGTCCATTTCATTATATATTTATTCGTGTATTTATCTCTGTCTGTCTGCCTGTTTGGTCGTTTATCAAAATTATCAAACAGCAGGTGGAGTGGGGAGGGAGGGAGGGGGGGGATGATTCGCAGTTTCGCCACCTAGTCCATTAAGTTAACCTAACATTAAACTAATGTAACCTAACATAACGCAAACCTAACCTAACCAAACCAAACCAAACATTAACCTGCCCTATCTTTATAACACTTATCCTAACATTAACCAGATATCATAAAGTTAAGGAGCCATCCCTTGTTTCAACCTAACCAAACCTAACCTAATTAAAACCTAATCTAACCCAATCTAACCCAATTTAACCTAACCTAACCTAACCTAGTCTTCAAGAGATCCCTAACACAACCTAACATCATCATCATCTACTTAATTAATAAAGCCTAACTTAACCTTAACTAACCTAACCCTCGGAAGGAGTTAGTAAGGGCTGCGTGCTATCTCCAGGACTGCATAATCACCCTTCAAAAATTTATAATGAGAAAAGTTATAAGAAACGATGAAGGACTAAAAGTTAATGGTAAAGTAGTATCAAATATTCGATATGCAGATGATACTGGTCTGAACTCGGGATAGTGAAGAGACGGTATTAAACTATGATGAACAAGACTAGTGGCCAAGACGGTGAATAATGTGGCCTAGGGTTAATGCTGTATATAGAGACGGGAATAATGGTTATTTCTAATGTCAAACCAAATCCAAAAAGATGATGACAGGGAACTTAACCCAGCTGTTATAACCTTTAACGATGGTTTAAGATATAAATCTTTAAGGACGTTGGTTTAAACAATAACATTTGAAGGACGATAATTAAAGCTAAAAATCCTCAAGAGGTTAGTTATTGCATCATCCTGAATGGTGGAAACTATTGTGTATTTTGTAAGTAAACATTATGTGTGATGGTCGACCTACGTGCCCCGCCAGCAGGGAAGACAGCAGTAATGTACGACACAGTGGTAGGTAAGAAACATTGTCTTGGGTCGTAAGGTAAGGGCGACGACACCTGCCACAAGTCACACGCCCATCCGAGGACAGGATGTAATGTGTGTGTGTCCGGAGAATGGTGGGCGGGGCGCACACACACGTGTAAGGAGCTTGTAAATGGATCTTTGGCTACGTGTGTGGTGGCCGCCGTGGACACGGGGAAGGGGAGGGAGTGTGGAGACCAGCCGACCTTCACTAATTACGTGAAGAATATATGTGAGAATCTATCGACGTAGTAATAGTCTGTCGGTGGAGTAAGTAAGTAAGTAAGTAAATGTGTGTGTGATCGGCTGGTGTCGTCGGTGCACCCAAGGCACAGTCAGGGGTCTACCATAAAACACACTGCCAGTACTGGTAATGAGCAGCGTCTGGCCTTCTCCTCACAGTCCTAAAACTCCTTCGCCAGACGCACGGTCGCCTTTGACACACAAAAATGCAATCATTCATTAAAACGTAATTGGCTATAAACTTTGGAGTGTAAAATACCCATTTATTGTGAACTTAACAAATTGGTAAATCAGGTGTGTTTATGTAAGCTTGGGTCAGTAGTGTTAAATTTACTGCTGACTAATTATATTATTTTTAAACCAGTATTTATATATGTTATTATTACAGTTAAAGTTAAGTCGTTATCATATTTAAAGGTCATCATCATCATCGTCATTATCACCATTCATCATCATCATCATGTAAAGGTATTAATAAAAATGAAAAAATACGTAACGTATACCAGAACTAAAAAGTTTGCCGGATATATGAACTAAAACATTTGCCGGATATATGAACTAAAATATTTGCCGGATATATGAACGAAAACATTTGCCGGATATATGAACTAAAACGTTTGCCGGATATATAAACTAAACCGTCTGCCGGATATATGAATTAAAACATTTGCCGGATATATGAACTAAAACATTTGCCAGATTTCTGAACTAAAACATTGGCCGGATATATGAACTAAAACATTTGCCAGATATATGAACTAAAACATTTGCCGGATATATGAACTAAAACATTTGCCAGATATACGAACTAAAACATTTGCCGGATATATGAACTAAACCGTCTGCCGGATATATGAACTAAAACATTTGCCGGATATATGAACTAAAACATTTGCCGGATATATGAACTAAAACGTTTGCCGGATATATAAACTAAACCGTCTGCCGGATATATGAACTAAAACATTTGCCGGATATATGAACTAAAACATTTGCCGGATATATGAACTAAAACATTTGCCAGATATATGAACTAAAACATTTGCCGGATATATGAACTAAAACATTTGCCAGACATATGAACTAAAACATTTGCCGGATATATGAACTAAACCGTCTGCCGGATATATGAATTAAAACATTTGCCGGATATATGAACTAAAACATTTGCCGGATATATGAACTAAAACATTTGCCGAATATATGAACTAAACCGTTTGCCGGATATATATAAAAAACCCTAACTACAGAACCAGTTAAGTGACGTGCCGTGTTATGGACTCTTCCGGAACTGTGATTACAATAATTATTCTCACACGAGGCAGTGACGTCACGCGGACAATGGCGGAGAACAGCTGACGTCGACTGTTATTACTGTATAACTGTATACGTGTAATACCATTGAGAAGAGAAGAGAAGAGAAGAGAGAAATCATTAACAACAGGTACCAAACAAAATTCACTAGACCATTACATGTTCCCGCCGCCTATACAGTAGATCAACTTAGGTAATTATCCATTCATATAAACATTGGTGGCCGCTCCTTCACCCGGACTTATACGGCAATTCATTTGATTTATTTCCCAGTCTGACCAGTGGCTGTCCAGTAGTCTCTTAATGTATAAACATGCTCAGGATTCAAAGCGTACTTGTATCTGTCCTGTTAAGTGTGCTTGTATCGGTCCTGTTAAATGTACTTGCATTTGTCCTGTTAAGTGTACTTGTATCTGTCCTGTTAGGTGTACTTGAATCTGTCCTGTTAAGTGTACTTGTATCTGTCATCTTAATGTAATGAGACAAAATAAACAGAGAAGAGGAAGATATATATATAAAAGGGAGAGTATAGAGTATAGGAATGTAAAGATAGGAAACTTGGTAGCGTGGCCTGGATGTTATTTGCACAGCGTCACTACGCTTATCTTATCTCGTATGTCAATACACATATATCACTTCTTAAAGGGACAACTTGTTAAACACCTCTTAATACAACTATTTATTACTTCACTCAATGACATGGACACATTAATATCACTATTATATCGGGGTACTAACACATTATGCTTTACGTTACTTGACACTGACTCTCGGACACACCTGAATGAATACACTTCCCACAGTAGGTAACTCACCCTAGGACGTTCTGACAAGACTCACGTGTACCCTGACGTAGGCCCAGTGAGTGCTGGCTGGGCTACCTCCTATGGGAAAGTCTGCTTAGCTGGCGACGCCGTGGTCCGGTCGGGAGGTCTCCCTCCCGACCTGGGGAGGAGACGTGCGTGACTCTGCTTAGTGAACCGAGTGACGACCCGAACGGGAGAGAGATGACAGCAACCAGAATGAGAATCGTAATGGAATCCCGAATGGTAATGCCCGTGGACGGGACTGTAGGGCCTTTATATGGGGTCGGCCCAGCCGGCTTTTGACCTCTAACAATTAACACTAAACTGGTTTGATCTGGTGGTGTGTGCAGGTGTGGTCCTGGCCAGGTGTCTTGGCTAGGTGCGGTTGTAGGTCACCGGCTCACGTCATTAGCGAGGTCAAGTCCCTTGGGTCGACCTGAGGTGTGTCAGCCCGGAATGCGGTGGTACCACGAGGTCTGTGGTGTACTCGCTGTTATATGTGACATAATTCTGGGCTGTAAGCTTTGGTCTGACAATCAGTCATTACACCTCCCGCCAAGACCAAAGCTTCATCACAGATACTGATGCCACATATAGACAGCAACATCACGTGTGGTGTCAAAGATAATCCCTGGGGCGATAACATAGTCTCACATTCACAAACAACAATCTCATAGGTGTATTTTTTTTCTACTGGCGCTAGTTTGATCTGACAAAGCTCACTATACCTCCCGCCAAGATCAAAGCTTCTATGCCAGGAGAAAAAGAAAACATAGCAAGTGAACATAGAATGAAAAAATCCTTCATATGTAGCATAGTGTCCGAGGCAACCTTGCAAATCACATTCTACAAACAATAACAGGTGTTACATTTCCTTATCAGCCCATGTCCAAATAATAATTCATCTTAGTCAGTAATATAGCTACAACATCGTGTTTCATAGTCCAAGACATTGATCAAATGAACTCATAGAAAAAAGTGAGACTAAAAAAAGACATTCTTTGTAGTAAACATCAACAAAATCAGAGAAAATACTTCAAAATACACAAAAAATGTTCCTACTTCACATATTAGGGTATTGATATCTTTTTATTATACATCAACAACATCAGTACATTAGTTGGGTCCGGCATAGCTCACGTCTTCCATCCAGCTGGTATCTGAAAAATAGGTGATGGCGGCAGCTCAGCAGCTGTAGTCGGTTGGTCCTTCATCATCGACTTTCTTGTGATGTCAGGACAGCACATCTTCTGTCTTCTTTCTTCACATAGCACATCTTCTGTCTTCTGTCTTCTTTCTTCACATAGCACATCTTCTGTCTTCTGTCTTCTTTCTTCACATACCGCACCTTGTAGGTCGTTTCTCCACACCTTCTGACTTCTTCTCACTTCCTCCTGGTTTCCATACTCTTCCAGACGAGTTTTCTGTCCCATCTGCGTTCTTCCTCTATACATCTTCATTTTCATATTCCAGATGAATTTTTCTGCTCCATCTGAGTTTCTTTATACATCTTCGTTTTCCGTCATATTCCAGATGAATTTTTCTGCTTCATCTGCATTCTTCTCTGCAACATCATCATTTTCAACATATTCCAGACGATTTTCTGTTCATCTGCCGTCGGCCCTCTCCGGCCGGGATGAGCCGGTCCACTGTTTGGGCTGTCGTCTCCTTAGATGACTGTAAGGCAGGTTCCGCGGACCAGGGCTCGCCCTCCGTACGTGAGTGTCGGCGAGACCAAAGACCGTCCTGTCTTACACCTTCCACAGTGGTGAATCCCTCCCTGGCTGGGCTCACCAGGGTTCGTTGTGTGGCGATCCATTCCACACTCCTTACTTCCTAAAGTAGAAAAATATAAAATCTTCTTAATCCTATACCAAGGGAGGACTTGAAAGAAGTGACGTGGTGTGTGGTGGGTTTCGTGCTGCCTTCATCAAGCTGCATTCATCACGCTGCTTTCATCATGCTGGTTCTTCTCTGCTCGTATGTACTGTGGTTGACGTCCGGCTGGCCATGGGTGGTACTGTGTGTGACATTTGACAGAGAAACAATCCTAAAGGGGTGATGGATTAGTTGGAAGTGCATTCGCAAAAAAAAAGTTTACTTCATATGTTAGGTCAATGTTTGGCAACTATCATTTCCGTCACGACAATGTTCTCATCAGGCTGGGTCGGGGAGTGAAGCTCTGCGCACTACACTGAATATCATTTATCACTGCGCGTCAAAGAGTACATCACAAATCATAATAGCATAAAGATACACTGAGTGAAGCTCTGCATTCATCGCAATATTACTTTATATTAACCATCATCATCAACACACAGCTCACGGGACAAAAGACGGGGGATTAGTGTGGTCAAGCGGCGGGGCGGGTCAGAAGGACGTGAGGTCACCCGAGCGGGGTGGGGCGAGGCGGGGCGGCGCGGGGCGAGGCGAGGCTGGCCAGGCCCAGCCAGGCTGGTGCGTTGCGGGTGAGGTGGGGAGGAGCCGAGGCGTGGTTGATCGGGCCAGACCGAGGCTTCGCGGGGCGGGGAGGTGCACGGAACGGAGGGGCGGGGCAGGGCAGGGCAGGGATGGGAGGAAGGGTAAGGAGGGTGAGGTAAGGATTAGGACAGGGAGGAGGATGTAGGTTAAAAGACATGTTAAGTTATAACAGTTAGTACAGACACCGCTTTCATCACTGAAACACAATGGCTACATTCAACACTGACCAACAATCAAACTGCACTTGGGCTACTGAGAATGCCACAGATAGCGGGTGACACTGAGAAATTACGTTAAGCACTGAACATATTTCTAGTAAAAATTCGCGCCTACCACGACGAGAGACATTTACTTGAGCTGTAACGGAGACACACTAGGACACTTTTCACGCTACTACGCAGGAACTTCTTATCACGCACTTTTGAACTAACGAGCCAGGTGTTATGGCTAACCGAGGGAAGGCATGGGTTTACGTTAAGTACACTGTTACCAATAACAAGGGACGAGGGGAGCGTGGGTTAACGTCATAGTTCGCTGCCACCATTGTAATGACGAAACACAAGAGAAGAGGAAGAATATATATAAGTAAGAATAGAGAGTAGGAATGTAAAGATAGGAACTTGGTAGCGTGGCCTGGATGTTATTTGCACAGCGTCACTACGCTTATCTTATCTCGTATGTCAATACACATATATCACTTCTTAAAGGGACAACTTGTTAAACACCTCTTAATACAACTATTTATTACTTCACTCAATGACATGGACACATTAATATCACTATTATATCGGGGTACTAACACATCATGCTTTACGTTACTTGACACTGACTCTCGGACACACCTGAATGAATACACTTCCCACAGTAGGTAACTCACCCTAGGACGTTCTGACAAGACTCACGTGTACCCTGACGTAGGCCCAGTGAGTGCTGGCTGGGCTACCTCCTATGGGAAAGTCTGCTTAGCTGGCGACGCCGTGGTCCGGTCGGGAGGTCTCCCTCCCGACCTGGGGAGGGGACGTGCGTGACTCTGCTTAGTGAACCGAGTGACGACCCGAACGGGAGAGAGATGACAGCAACCAGAATGATAATGATAATGGAATAGGAATGCCCGTGGACGGGACTGTAGGGCCTTTATATGGGGTCGGCCCAGCCGGCTTTTGACCTCTAACAATTAACACTAAACTGGTTTGATCTGGTGGTGTGTGCAGGTGTGGTCCTGGCCAGGTGTCTTGGCTAGGTGCGGTTGTAGGTCACCGGCTCACGTCATTAGCGAGGTCAAGTCCCTTGGGTCGACCTGAGGTGTGTCAGCCCGGAATGCGGTGGTACCACGAGGTCTGTGGTGTACTCGCTGTTATATGTGACATAATTCTGGGCTGTAAGCTTTGGTCTGACAATCAGTCATTACATTAAGTGTACCTGTATCTGTCCTGTTAAGTGTACCTGCATCTGTCCTGTTAAGTGTACCTATATCTACCCTGTTAAGTGTACTTGCATCTGTCCTGTTAAGTGTACTTGTATCTGACTTGTTAAGTGTACCTGTATCTGTCCTGTTAAGTGTACTTGTATCTGTCCTGTTAAGTGTACTTGCATCTGTCCTGTTAAGTGTACTTGTATCTGTCTTGTTAAGTGTACTTGCATCTGTCCACTTAAGTGTACTTGTATCTGCCTTGTTAAGTGTACCTGTATCTGCCATGTTAAGTGTACTTGTATCTGTCTTGTTAAGTGTACCTGTATCTGTCCTGTTAAGTGTACTTGTATCTGTCTTGTTAAGTGTACCTGTATCTGCCATGTTAAGTGTACTTGTATCTGTCTTGTTAAGTGTACCTGTATCTGTCCTGTTAAGTGTACTTGTATCTGTCCTGTTAAGTGTACCTGTATCTGCCATGTTAAGTGTACTTGTATCTGTCTTGTTAAGTGTACCTGTATCTGCCATGTTAAGTTTACTTGTATCTGTCTTGTTAAGTGTACCTGTATCTGCCATGTTAAGCGTACTTGCATCTGCTCTGGTAAGTGTACTTGTATCTGTCCTGTTAAGTGTACTTGTATCTGTCTTGTTAAGTGTACTTGCATCTGTCCTGTTAAGTGTACTTGTATCTGTCCTGTTAAGTGTACCTGTATCTGCCATGTTAAGTTTACTTGTATCTGTCTTGTTAAGTGTACCTGTATCTGCCATGTTAAGTGTACGTGTATCTGTCTTGTTAAGTGTACCTGTATCTGCCATGTTAAGTGTACTTGTATCTGTCTTGTTAAGTGTACTTGCATCTGTCCTGTTAAGTGTACTTGTATCTGTCCTGTTAAGTGTACCTGTATCTGTCCTGTTAAGTGTACTTGTATCTGTCCTGTTAAGTGTACCTGTATCTGCCATGTTAAGTGTACTTGTATCTGTCTTGTTAAGTGTACCTGCATCTGTCCTGTTAAGTGTACTTGTATCTGTCCTGTTAAGTGTACCTGTATCTGTCCTGTTAAGTGTACTTGTATCTGTCTTGTTAAGTGTACCTGTATCTGCCATGTTAAGTGTACTTGTATGTCCTGTTGTGTACTTGTATCTGTCTTGTTAAGTGTACTTGTATCTGCCATGTTAAGTGTACTTGTATGTCCTGTTGTGTACTTGTATCTGTCCTGTTAAGTGTACCTGTATCTGCCATGTTAAGTGTACTTGCATCTGTCCTGTTAAGTGTACTTGTATCTGTCTTGTTAAGTGTACCTGTATCTGCCATGTTAAGTGTACTTGCATCTGTCCTGTTAAGTGTACTTGTATCTGTCCTGTTAAGTGTACCTGTATCTGCCATGTTAAGTGTACTTGTATGTCCTGTTAAGTGTACTTGTATCTGTCTTGTTAAGTGTACTTGTATCTGTCCTGTTAAGTGTACTGGTATCTGTCCTGTTAAGTGTACCTGTATCTGCCATGTTAAGTGTACTTGTATGTCTTGTTAAGTGTACTTGTATCTGTCTTGTTAAGTGTACCTGTATCTGCCATGTTAAGTGTACTTGTATCTGTCTTGTTAAGTGTACTTGCATCTGTCCTGTTAAGTGTACTTGTATCTGTCCTGTTAAGTGTACCTGTATCTGCCATGTTAAGTGTACTTGTATGTCTTGTTAAGTGTACTTGTAGCTCTTCCTATGTTTCTGCTGTTGAGTGTCCCTGTACCTGTGTGCCTATACCTGTACCTGAGTACTTAAACCTGTACCTGTGTGCCTATACCTGTACGTCTATACCTGTACCTGTGTACCTATACCTGTACCTGTGTGCCTATACCTGTACGTCTATACCTGTACCTGTGTACCTATACCTGTACCTGTGTCTATACCTGTACCTGTGTGCCTATACCTGTACGTCTATACCTGTACCTGTGTGCCTATACCTGTACGTCTATACCTGTACCTGAGTACTTAAACCTGTACCTGTGTGCCTATACCTGTACCTGTGTGCCTATACCTGTACGTCTATACCTGTACCTGTGTACTTAAACCTGTACCTGTACGTCTATACCTGTACCTGTGTGCCTATACCTGTACCTGTGTGCCTATACCTGTACGTCTATACCTGTACCTGTGTGCCTATACCTGTACCTGTGTGCCTATACCTGTACCTGTGTGCCTATACCTGTACCTGTGTGCCTATACCTGTACCTGTGTGCCTATACCTGTACCT
>NW_024714366.1:0-17272 GCF_018991925.1 Homarus americanus
TGATCAACTTGTGCTTCTCCAGGTGGTTTCAAATAGAGTTTGAAATGATTGCTTACAGTAATTTGCCTACAATTGATGTTAGACCGATTGGACGGTAGTTAGAGGATAGTGATCTATCCCCCTTCTTAAAATTCGGTATTACTTTCACTATCCTCCAGGATTCTGGTACTACACCTGTTTTTAAGGACATGTTAAACAACTTTGCTAAGGGCATACTAAGCTCTTCCTTACATTCCTTTAATACTCTGGCAAATATCTCATCGGGACCAGGTGACTTATTAGGCTTTAGTTTGTCTATTTGCTTACTAACATCGTTACTAGTCACTACTATCTCGCTTAATTTATTTTCTTCACTATCTCTGAATAGAGTCGGTGCCTCGGGTATCATATTTAAATTTTCGGTCAGGTCAGGATAGGTCAGATCCATCCACACTCAGTATTACACTGCTGTGTTTTTGTGCTTTTCCTTGGAGTACACTATAGGAACACTGTTTGGTAGTCAATCGTTCACTGATCACTTGAATGCTTTGCTGAATAAATCCCAGTGTAGTAAGGCTGGTAGGGCATTGGGATATAGCAGGGTGGGGGGGGGCAAACAGGCTCGGCCTGGCTGCTCAAACTGGGAGCGCCTTCAAGGCACATCTTGTCTCGCTGCTGGTTGACAAGTGTATATATGTATATGTATATATATATATATATATATATATATATATATATATATATATATATATATATATATATATATATATATATATATATATATATATATATATATATATATATATATATTTATGTAAATCCACAATGAAAACGTGGATAAGATAAATCTTGATAAAATCACACGGGAAAATGGAAACAACGGAGTACCTTAGCTTTCGTCTTTATTCAAGACATCTTCAGAGGCAACTGGATTACATGGACAGAGAGAGGCTTAAATATACAGGGTGTCCTAAAAACATGAAGTCAGGTCATAATGATGACATCCACTAATCCCCACACCAACACACACGTAGAGGAGCTTTATAAATCGACTAGTCACTGCCACCCCCTTTCAAGCTCTCATCATTATGACCTGACCTCATGTTTTTAAGGTCACCCTGTATATTTAAGCCTCTCTCTGTCCATGTAATCGAGTTGCCTCTGAAGATGTCTTGAATAAAGACGAAAGCTAAGGTGCTCCGTTGTTTCCATTTTCCCGTGTGATTTTATCAAGATTTATCTTATTCACGTTTTCATTATGGATTTACATGAAATATATATACATACATATAAATATATACATACATATATATACATACATATATATATATACATACATATATATACATACATATATATACATACATATATATACATACATATATATACATACATATATATACATACATATATATGCATACATATATACATACATACATATATATACATACATATATATATATACATACATATATATATACATACATATATATATAAATACATATATATATACATACATATATATACATACATATACATATATACATATATATATTACATAGTATACAGTGCTATAACGAACGGATCCTACTACGAATATTCCTATAACGAACGGTTTTACCTATAAAATTGAGAATGCTATAATGAACGAAACTCCTACAACGAACATTATTTAAATTTTTTTTTTTCTAATTTATTGTTTTTTTATTACAAATATTAATGATATTCTTTATTTCAGGGGTTTAGATGCATATTTATGCACTTTTTTAAAATTTTTACAATTTTATATTATATTTTTCAGTGTTAAGTGGTTGTATTTGGGGGCCCGAACGGATTAATCCTATATTCAATCTAATGCTATAACGGTAACAAGCGTTCTAGAACCAATTAGATTTTATAGCATACTTACTGTATATATATATATATATATATATATATATATATATATATATATATATATATATATATATATATATATATATATATATATATATATATATATATATATATATATAAATATATATATATATATATATATATATATATATATACATATATATATATATATATATATATATATATATACAGTATATATATATACAGTGGGGTATGCTATAACGAACGGATTCTACTACGAATATTCCTATAACGAACGATTTTACCTATCAAATTGAGAATGCTATAACGAACGCAACTCCTACAACGAACGCGGATGAATACGGGACTATTTCGTCTGGCGCATGAATGTTGTTGTACCGCGGCTCACAGCAAGAGCGTCGGGCGCCATATTGGTTCATTGTGTAGTCAGTGCACCACTGAACTTGTTGAAATTTCGTCTTTTGATGTGGAAATTCGTGTTATTTTTATAACTATTTTGTTATACAAGTGTACAATTATAACACTGAATCGTCAAAAGCGAGTGAGAAAGCTAATAACCCTTAAAACTAAGAAAGAAATTATAAATAAACAGACAAAGTGCCTGTAAGACAGTCACTAAAGAGGGCTAGGAAGGATGACTCCTCTCCTTCCACCTCTTCTCCATAATTCTCTCCTTCCCCCTCCCCCTCTGCCTCCTGTCCTGCATGCCGAACAACACTAAGGTAAGATAAAGTACCGTATTTTTTACAATTTCCACAGAAATTTTTCAGTGTTAAGTGGTTGTATTTGGGGGCCTGGAACGGATTAATCCTATAACGAACGAATGCTATAACGAACGAGGTTCTAGAACCAATTAGATTCGTTATAGCATACCCCACTGTATATATATATATATATACTGTATATATGCTGATAACCATAAAGAAACAAGAAAACACGAAGTTCCCAAGCTCTTTCATGTAATTCACATCTTCAGGGGGGTGTGTGTGTGTGTAGAAAACAGCATTGTGACCTAACCAAGCCCTTCGACTCGGTCAACAGGGCAGCCCTCTGGCGGACCCTCAGCCGTTTTCGTTGCCATTGTGAGGCAACTCCACGATAGCATGAACAGCAGTGTCCTGCACAATGGCACCCAGTCTGAGTTTTTCCCCATCCAAACAGGGGTTAAACAAGGGTGTGTAATGGCCCCTGTCTCATCAACAGAAGTATTATATAAATGGGTTATTTACTTCTGATTTATATTCAGATTCATCCCGTATAACTTTCCACTGGCTATAAGGTGACATGTTCAATACACGTGATAAGGTGTGCCCATGGGAAGCTGCGTCATACTATGCTGAGTAAAGGCATAAGTAGCCGGCTCCTGGCCACCTAATGCGGGCAGTAGTTTGATATCCTTGACTAGAGGAAGACGTTATTTGAAAGCCGCAGTGGATGGCTCCGTCTTCCCTCGAGGGAGAACAACGTACCAATTCCGTTCTCCCTCAATGGGTCACTACTCAGAGTCTCACTCACTACGTAATATCGAACAAACGTTGATTCACGTTTACTGTATTTACATAGACGCCGTCCATTTCTCACCACACTCATAAATAGTGGAACTTACGGTTGATCTACATTCAGGAATTATATATACATAATATTTTTCTAATAAAACAAGAAACTTCAATTGGGTTTCGTTACTAAAGCCCAAAATAATATATGTGAACCAACCTGGTTAACTTGGAATTAACCAGCCGTTTCATATAGGTTGCAGCGGGTGCGGGTACGAAAACGACATATGAGTCTACGTACCAAGGCGTCAGTGTTTTGTGAAGACAAGAAAAACAAACACCCTATAGTGACGCATTACAAACATTACCCGAGTGTTAAGAATATCCCGTATTGAGACGATAGTAAGTGCGTGCTTCTCATTCTGTCTATACAGCTGTTGTGGTTTTGCGATTGTTGATTGCAGTATTTCCGGTGTCATCAGACAGTCCCCCACATATATACTGGATTGCAGAAGATTTGACATTCAGTGGAGGCGACATCGTATCAGCGCATAGCCTAGTGGGAGGGAAGATTGATGTCACCCACACGCCTACACCCACCCCACAGATAGCAGCTGGATGGATCGTGTTTTCTATACAGATGTCCTAACTCTTGTATTAGGTATTTAAAGAGCATAAGCATCCTATACACAGTTGGTAAAGGTAGAGGAATTATGTTCTCCCCATTACTGTGGCATACTGGTTTAGAAGAATATATATATATATACATATATATACTGTCCAGTATATATATATACAGTATATATATATATATATATATATATATATATATATATATATATATATATATATATATATATATATATATATATATATATATATATATATATATATATATATATATATACAGTTGTACCCCACTTAACGCGGTCAATAGAACCCAGAGGGTCCCGTGTTAAGTGAAATCCGCGTTAAGTGAACAACAGAACATATGGGATTAATTCCAATAGAAACCGGCCCGACCCCCAAACTCCACTTTTTGAAGGCACATACCTATGTTGTAGTAAAAATAACATCTTAATTTTATGATGGTACATGCACACAATTAATAATTAAGAGAAATAGAGAAATACAGTCGCCAAGTTAATGTCCATTCAAATAATGGACTCAACTCCCTCCCCCTCTCACACTACACTGCCGGCTCTTCCCTCTCTGAGAAATTTTTGGGGGAAAACCACTAAATTTTAATAAATAATATCTCAAACTAAAGTTAGGATAATACAATTGACATTGCTGGATTCCTTGTAAGACCAGGAATATTTTGAATATAAATGTCATATATTTTGCACAAAAGATAACATAGTTACCTAGAGAAAAAATTTTATCTAAAATTTGCATGTTTAATGCAAAATATATGATGTTTATATTCAAAATGATCACCAAATTATAAGAATTCCAGCAATGTAAATTATATTCTGACCGGGTAATTTGTATGAATTTCATGAGCTAAAACAAATATCTTCAGTTAATAAAAAAAAAAATATTCTTCACGACACTATCTGTCAATCAAAGTACCCCACCTTGCCCTCCCCCCCTCTTCCAACCCTCCCCCCCACCCCCCACCAATCATCCCTTCAAGAGTTTTTAACATTTAGTATTAAATAATACCTCAGATTAAAGTTAGGATAATATAATTGACATTGCTGGATTCCTTGTAAGACCAGGAATATTTTGAATATAAATGTCATATATTTTGCACAAAAGATAACATAGTTACTCTGAGAAAAATTTTTTTCTAAAATTTGTATGTCTAATGCAAAATATATGATGTTTATATTCAAAATGATCATCAAATTATAAGAATTCCAGCAATGTAAATTATATTCAGACCGGGAAATTTGTATGAATTTTATGAGCTAAAACAAATATCTTCAGTTAATAAAAAAAAAAATATATTCTTCACGGGGTAACAGATGGTCGGTCGGTCCCTCCCTCCCCCCCACCCCCCACCAACCGTCCCAAGGAGATGTGTGGGATAACCACTAAATTTTAATAAATAATACCTCAAACTAAAGTTAGGATAATATAATTGACATTGCTGGATTCCTTGTAAGACCAGGAATATTTTGAATATAAATGTCATATATTTTGCACAAAAGATAACATAGTTACTCTGAGAAAATTTTTTATCTAAAATTTGTATGTCTAATGCAAAAATATGATGTTTATATTCAAAATGATCACCAAATTATAAGACTTCCAGCAATATAAATTATATTCTGGCCGGGTAATTTGTATGAATTTTATGAGCTAAAACAGGCAGTCAGGCAGGGTGGGGCAAATCTAAAAATAGCGTCTCGAGCCGGACACTCACCGCAAGATATGTGAAAAAAAAAAATCCGTGTTAAGTGAAGTTCAGCTCTGGCGCAGGCACCGCGATATGATAAAACGCTATGAAACTGCCGTTAGTAGTAATAATGTGTGTGTATATATATATATATATATATATATATATATATATATATATATATATATATATATATATATATATATATATATATATATATATATATATATATATATATATATATATATATATATATATATATATATATATATATATATATATACACACAGTAGTACCCCGCTTAACGCGGTCAATAGAACCCACAGGGTACCGTGTTAAGTGAAAACCGCGCTAAGTGAACAACAGAACATATGGGATTAATTCCAATAGAAACTGGCCCGACCCCCAAACTCCACTTTTTGACGACACACAATTATGTTGTAGTAAAAATTTTATCTTAACTTTATGATGGTATGAAAAAACAAGTAATATAGAAGAGGTTAGGTTAGGAAAAATAAAGGTTAAGTTAGGAAAAATAAAGGTTAGGTTAGGAAAACTAAAAGTTATGTTGAATACTTACGTTAGTAGAAGAGATGGGTCGGCGTACGGGGATGGAGGCTGGTTCCGAGGCAGAGGGCAGGATACTAGCCCTCAGGTGAGTCACCATCACTGTCACCCACACTTGTCATGGCCTCCCTGACAAATCCCTCAAAGTCATCTTCACTGTCTCTACCTCTGTCACTATCACTGGCTTGGGCTGGCTGTGGTGGGTTGCGGGCGAAGAACTCGGTTATGCTTTTTTGACAGCTGGTGTTAATGTTGTCTTGATACACTGTGATGTACGGCTCCATAGCCTGCACCAGCCGGGTATGGAAGACTTCATAGCGGTCATCGTCATTGTCGCAGGAAAGGAAGGACTTCATTTTCTCTGCACACTCCATGGCACCCTTAATATCACTGTGACTTAAACTGTGTTCTTCGGAGAATGACACACCTTCTTCCTCCTCTTCACTGACGTGATCTTCTTCCAACATCTCGTCGGCAGTCACTTCAGGATCTCTGATCACCTCCAGGATGTCTTCGTTGGTGGTCTCGGAGAAGCCTTCAGCTGTAATATTGAGCGCAGCTTCTCTGGCAAGGTCCACTGCTACTGCAACAGTCTGAACCTCACCAGTCACAGGTTCACTCCTCCTCTCAGCTGGTATGCCATGCAACACATGTCTCCATGCGTGACGAATCGTAGCAATAGACAGCTGACCCCATGCCTCCACCAAGAAGTCTACAGCTTGTTTGACGTTAAACTTCTTCCAAAATTGTTTGACGAGAACTTCTTGAGTCACCACCTCTTGTTCCTTGTCCTCATCGCTTTTACTCTCGCTGTTGGTGTCATCCAGCTTACGCAACTCAACCTTGGTGTTGGTAGAGTCGTTCAGGAGCTTGAACTTCTTTGCAGAGTACACAGCTTTCACATTGCAGATCAACTCCTGGTCCATGGGCTGGATTAATGACGTAGTGTTGGGAGGAAGGAAGACCACTTTTACGTTGGGGTGACGATCCATAAGTAGGGCCGAGTGTCCAGGTGCGTTGTCAAGGAGCAACAAAATGTTGAATGGAACATTCTGTTGCTCGCAGAATTTCTTCACGTCGGGAACAAAACAATCGTCAAACCAGAAGAGGGACAGAGAAGAGAACATCCACGCCTTACGTGTGGTTAGCCAGTGGACATTAAGCTTGTTCATGTCCATATTCTTGTAGGCGTGCGGCTTGCGGGCTGTGTGAATCACCGATAACTTTGGTTTACAGGTACCGGAGGCATTGGTGGTAAACAGGACGGTGATGCGTTCCTTCTGCATCTTCCGGCCCCGAATCTTGCTGGCATTCTTTACAACGAAGGTCTTGGAAGGTAGCTTTTTCCAGAAAAGACCAGATTCGTCCATGTTAAACACCTGGTCGTCAGTGTACTGTCCTTCCTCCATAACCTCACATAAGAACGGAGGAAAATCTCTAGCCGCCACACAGTCAGCACTCGCTTCCTCACCACCAATGTTGATGTTGGTGATCTTGTTCCTCTTCTTAAACCTATGCAGCCAACCAGAGGAAGCAGTGAAGGGTTTGGGCTCTGCAATTCCCAGCTTACGTGACACTGCTGCGTATAGTTAACGTGCGTACTCCTGCACTGAGCGCGTGTCCATCGCCATGTTGCGTCGCGCCTGACGAATCAAATAACTCACCAGCAAACTTTCCACCTTTGCCAGCACCCTGTTCTGGCAATACTTGATCATTGAAGCACCTGCAGACTTTGTGATTTTCATGTGCTCTTTGATCTTGGCTGCATCCTTCTTAATAGTACGAATCGTAGATTCGTTGACGCCATGCTGGCGCGCGAGATCAGCTTGCCGTGTTCCTTTCTCCAAATCTTGAATGATCTGGTATTTCACTTCGTAGCTTAGGCCACGGCGTGTCTTCTTGGGCTTAGGGCGGCTGGGTCCAGGTAAGGAAAGGTTTCTCTCTGGTGGCGGTGGTGGTCCGGCGGAAGCCATTTCACAGAACAATGGATTCACGTATACACGGGGTGGCCTGGAGGGATGAAACTGCCGCGGCTAGGTCAAGCGTCGTCTTTCCTCCCTCCCTCCCTCCCCCGGGTGGACACGTCATAATACTTTAAGCCAATTACAGCTAGCAGCAGAGGGGGGTAGAGATGCATGGCCAATCACAGTCCGATATGTCATATGACGTCAGTGATAACGCAACAAAGACACACACTGCGCAACCTTACCGCGCGGCTTGCCCAGGCGGAGGGAGGCGGGAGGGAGAGAGGAGGAGGAGGGAGAGGCGAGGCAGGCGGGAGCAGCGGGTGGGGCGAATCTAAAAATAGCGTCTCGAACCGGACACTGCACGTATACGTAGAAAAAACCCGCGTTAAGTGAAAGTTCGGCTCTGGCGAGGCACCACGTATACGTGAAATCGCGCTAAGCGAAACCGCGTTAAGCGGGGTATTAATATATATATATATATATATATATATATATATATATATATATATATATATATATATATATATATATATATATATATATATATATATATATATATATATATATATATATATATATATATATATATTTGTGTAATAAATGTATGTAGTAAGTATGTACAGTAATCTTTTTCACTCAAATCCTAATGAAACACTATTGAATTAGAATACTGTAGCTGGTTGAAGCAAGCTTATAAATTAAAGAAAATACTTGCAGTGTGTTTAATATATTACAGAATGTTATAAATAAATAAATAAAGAAATAAATCGGTAAATCCATTTCAAGTAAATGGAAACATTTTACTCGACACCGACATTAGTTCCAGTTAAATAACAGACGCTTAAGTGAGTCACTAGTGTTTACACTACACTAACCGGTAACATTTGATGCTATTACATGAAGTGAATTGGCCTTATTTTAAAAAACCATGGATGTGTAAACAGCACTGGTCAATGGGATGGTTGGTAAAGGACTACTGGGTCAGTAAGCTCCCAATGGTAAGTGTCACATTTGGGGTTCTGGTCTTATGCAGCGAATAGGGCTCAAAAGCTACTTTTTAAATTGACATTTTTGGGGTCGTCTTATACACCCCGTCACCTTGTAGGCCGAGATATACGGTAGAGTTATGAAGAGAACAACTTAACCCTGGCCTTCATGCTGAGAGTAATTAGAAAACCCAGGGCAGAAGACCGAAAAGTTTTGTGAATGAACGTAAGAGGAGGGAGAGAGATAGCCACATAAATCATGGTATTCTTACTAGCACGTGTATAATTGGGTCAAAGAAAATTGTATTCAGTATATATATATATATATATATATATATATATATATATATATATATATATATATATATATATATATATATATATATATATATATATATATATATATATACACACACACACACACACACACACAGTGGGGTATGCTATAACGAACGGATCCTACTACGAATATTCCTATAACGAACGGTTTTACCTATAAAATTGAGAATGCTATAACGAACGCAACTCCTACAACGAACGCGGATGAATACGGGACTATTTCGCCTGGCGCATGAATATTGTTGTACCGCGACCCACAACAAGAGCGTCAGGCGCCATCTTTGTCTCATTGTGTAGCCAGTGCACCACTGTTATTGTTGAAATTTCGTCTTTTGATGTGGAAATTCGCGTTATTTGTATAACTATTTTGTTGTACAAGTATACAATTGTAACAATGAATTGTTCAAAGCGAGTGAGAAAGCTAATAACCCTTGAAACTAAGAAAGAAATTATAAAGAAACGTGAGAATGGAAGAAGCATTGCAAAACTTAGTGATAAACATGGGATGGCTAAATCGACTATATGTACGATTTTGAAGAATAAAGAGGAGTTAAAAACAGTGCAAGTGGCTAAGGGAATCTCTAGACTTAGCAAAGCAAAGTGTAATGTGATTGAAGAGATGGAAAATTTACTCTTAGTGTGGATAAAGGAGAAAGAAATGGCAGGTGGTAACATTAGTGAAGCTATAATTTGTGAGAAAGCCAGACAATTGTTTGAGGACCTTAAAGCCAAGACTCCCAGTGGAAGTGATAGTGATGTGCCAGTGTTTAGGGGTACCTGCATGCTGAATAACACTAAGGTAAGATAAAGTACCGTATTTTTTAAATTTTCCACAGAATTTTTTCAGTGTCAAGTGGTTGTATTTGGGGGCCTGGAACGGATTAATCCTATAATGAACGAATGCTATAACGAACGAGGTTCTGGAACCAATTACGTTCGTTATAGCATACCCCACTGTATGTATGTTGTGTTGTCAAAGTAAGAGAAACAATTGAGACCCTGCAATTGTGTGTAAATGAGGCAGAAAGTCAGATCAGCGACCTGGGACTTGGTCACAATTTTCGTGATGCCACATAGCAGCAGGGTCTATCATTAGACAATACATTATGGTTCCAATATCTTCCCAGGCAGTAGTACCTCCCTGTTTGGTATATCCACCCAACACTATGATCAGTTTCTTCCTTGTCCACACAAGTATAGTTAACGTGGACTTAGGGTTCACAGACATAATGTTGTCTCTGCTCACATTAGGTTAGGATACAGTCCTATCTGACATGTACCGGAGGTGGAGGATGACCTGCACTTCTCTTCCTGTAAACTCTGTAACTGTCCCAACACTAACACCCTTCAACACTATTGCCTTGACTGTCCCACTGTCAGGGTCCTCCTACCACAGGGAGTCACTAACCACTACAGTTGAACCTCGATTTACGCAGTTCTCGTTTACGCGTTTGGTCATTTACGCAGTACGTTGCCAGAACCAGGATGCCCGATTTACGCGGGTGAAGTATAATTTGTTTATTTACTGAAGATATATATGTTTTTAGCTCATAAAATATATAATTTACATTGCTGGAATTCTTACAAGATAGTGATCATTTTAAATATAAACATCTTAACATTTGCATTAGACATACAAATTTTAGATGTAATTTAAGGAGATCATGAAAATAAGCAAATATTTTATCTTCTGTGCAAAATATATGAAGTTTACATTCAAAATATTCCCTGACCTGCAAGGAATCCAGAAATGTCAATTATATTATCCTAACTTTAGTCTGAGGTATTATTTTTTACTAAAAATGTAAATATACTGTTTTCTCCCAAACATTTCTCTGGTAGGGAGGGAAGGTGGGGGGTGGGAAGGGAGGGAAGGTGGGGGGTGGAGAGTAAGGAGGGAGGGAGGGAGGGACCCAGCGAGCGTGGGAAGAGGGTGGGGGAGTGGAGGTGGGGTATTTTGATTGACAAATAGTGTCTGGGTGAATAATAATTTGTTTATTTACTGAAGATATTTGTTTTAGCTCATAAAATTCCTACAAATTACCCGGCCAGAATATAATTTACATTGCTGGAATTCTTTTAAGATTCTGATTATTCTAAATATAAACATCATGGAATTTGCATTAGACATACAAATTTTAGATCTAATTTAAGAATTTTGATTACAAAGCCAAAATTTTATCTTTTGTGCAAAATATATGACATTTATATTCAAAATATTCCTGGCCTTGCAAGGAATCCAGCAATGTCAATTATATTATCCTAACTTTAGTCTGAGGTATTATTTATTACTATACCTTAAAATCTAGTGTTTTCACCCAAACATTTCTCAGAGAGGGAGAGCCAGCGAGCGTGGGAAGAGAGGGTGGGGGGGGGGTTGAGTCCATTATTTGAATGGACATTAACATGGCGACTGTATTTCTCTTAAATAATAATTGTGTGTGCATACCATCATAAAATTAAGATGTTATTTTTACTACAACATAGGTATTGTGTCGGTATTGTGTCCGAAAATGTGGAGTTTGGGAGTCGGCCCAATTTCTATTTCAATTAATCCCATATGTTCTGTTATTCCATTTACACGTTTCTCGTTTTACGCGCTACTCCGCGGGATCAATTGACCGCGTAAATCGGGGTATTACAGTTTATGTCACCACCTACTTACTCGTAATAATTTAGATTTAATTCTTGTATGCTACCCATGTTTTGGTGGGTGCTAAGTTCCATTGTCCTTAAATCATATCAATATTGTCTCCATGTCACAAGTCATAGCGTGTCCTGTGAGACACGAGTACCAATGTATTAGTGTCTGACTGCATGGTCATGTGACTAGGCTTGTTTCCCTCTGGGGTATAATAAATTAATTAAATAATAAGTCCAGCATGACTAAACATTTGCTTGAGGGATAAGTCACATAATGTTGGGAAAGACTTCAGTAGCTCTAATCCATCACCTGGGCATACCAAGTAGATATCAAAGTCCTTCAGTTGAGGAGTTTGTGGATGACTGTTGCCTCCATAGTGACTGAGTCTGACTAACTGTCCCTCTAATTGGCATGTGGCTGTGGTGATGTCAGTCTTCGATTCTAATTGATGAGTGGCTGAATTTTTCGCACCAAGTAATATCTGGCGGGTGCTCCCCCCCACCAAAAAAAAAAAATTTACTGTACTTAGTTATTTCAGCATTATTTTAAATACACTCAGTCTCACACATAGTATAGATACAGGCTTTATATCTAAGACAGAATTATGTAAAGTATTTTAAAATCACAGTCTCTTTGAAATTCATTTTAGGTACAGGTACAGTAAAGCCTCTCTAAAGCGGACTAATTGAGGGGAAGGGGTGCCTGGAATAAGAGGTTGTCCACCTGAGATAAATTTTTTCTCAAAATACCCGTCAATTTAAAAACAATACAAGTACACCACCAATGTATCCATTTTTTATGAAAAAATACATGTTTTTTAATCAAAATTAATTTTAAAAAGTAATGCACAAAAAAGTACTGTACACTTACTTTTAGTTCACTGATAAGGTCTTAGGCTTAACC
The DNA here is from genome assembly GCF_018991925.1 of Homarus americanus. NCBI lineage: Eukaryota > Metazoa > Arthropoda > Malacostraca > Decapoda > Nephropidae > Homarus > Homarus americanus. The sequence goes on from NW_024714366.1 coordinate 13,104, forward strand.
TTCTCACCACACTTAAGGATACCAAACACTTTCTTATGGCCATGGTTATTGTTTAATTTTTCAATAGTAATGCAAAAAAATATGTACTGTACTATGCTACTTCAGCCTACAGCGAATGTGACATACCGCTACAAAGAAGGAGCTGTTATACTGTATTTACATGCACAAAATCATATGTTTTCCCTAAAAAAATACTTTAAAATTACTTTCAATATATAATTGTATGATGAAACGTACAAAAAAAAAGTCCACAAAATATTCTTGTAAAATAGGGGTGCGCCTTATATGCCGGCAAACACGGTAATTCGCTTACTACATTTGAGTACTGTTTGTGATAATTTATGTGGTTGCAGTTTCAAAGCTTTGTAACATCACTAATGTATAACGAGTCTCCATATGCCCTGGTTTATTCATTGATCAGTTGTCTAAGTGCAAAGGTAGCCCAGTCAAGCTATCATGCATCAATTAATATTAATAATAAAAGGTTAAAAGACAATGATTTAGTAGTGCTGTTAATGTGTGTGCTGTGTAAGTGTCTTGGCATGTCACCTCACCACCTGACTCCTGGACAAGGTTATCACTTGGCAACACTGGTGTATGTTACCACTCCTTTCCACTCCATCTCTCTAATCACCCACACCTTTCTGCTTTCTCACTCCATATTTTAAAATTTTATGTAATGTAATGTTGAAGGGATACAACTTTGCTCATTTATAGTTGTACTTATCACAATCTCCCTAAAAATACTTTAGGTTTTGTATTTATTCAAGACAACTTCAGGTCATGAGACCCACTAATCCCCACCCAAGAAAGGGTGACCTGACATTCCATCAGGTCAGTAATATGAGACCACTAATCCCTCACCCTACCTCCACCTGACATTGAGTCAGGTCAGGTTCCCCCCCCAAAAATACTTTAACTTTCATCTTTATTCAACACTTTTTTCAAAAATTCTCTCGATTTTCAACCGTGGAAAATTTTTCCTAAAGCCGGATATTTTTGGAACATTCCGGCTTTGGGAATAAATTTCCAATCAAATTTCAATTCCATCTATGGGAGATTTCCGGGTTTGAGGGAATCTGGCTAACGGAGATATTACGGTAAAATAAGAAAATGGCAACATACCATCTCACAGACCACCTCATCCCCAGTTTTTACCCTTTCCATACCTTGCACAGAATAACTAATATAATTTTTTTCCTCATTTTGTGAATTGTGGGTAGAAGAAGGGTCCTCACATAATTATGAATTCACATAAAGCGAGGATAAGGAGTACTGCACTATAATATGTCTGTTGATGAAAAAAAAAAGTACATATTAATATTAAAGTTCTGTATATTTATCACTAATTAGCTTATCATGAGGTAGTTGAGTCTTAAGGTGATGGGGTGATTGAGGTAGGAGTTGATTGCATGACACACAATGTACAGGCTCGTTCAAAATTCTTCGAACACTACTGAAGACAGCTGGCAACTAAAGACCGTTTCTTTACTATACAGCGGTCCCTCGGTTAATGAGCACAATCCGTTCTAGAAGGTTGCTCGTTAACCGAAAAACTCGTTAACCGAAACCATTGTTTCAATGGGTTTTTGGGTAATTGGTTCCAGCTCACCAAAAATTGCCTAAATTCAACAAAAAAGGTAGAAAAGTACACTTATTTTGAGGTGTGTATGTAGAAGGCTCCTAGATGATGATGATGCTGGGAATTAGAATGGGGGTGGAGGAGAAGGGAGAAGAGAAGGCATTGGGGTGGAAGAGAAGTCACCCCATGGCGCCATTTCACCCATAAAATTTTAGTTCTCTCTTTGGTGTATCCAAGATTATTTTCAAATCAACACTGCACTGCATTATATATTGTCAATATGTAAAATAAATTTCAAAATGACCAATAATTTGCTTGCAAACACAGAAAAAAGCATTTAGTTGAAGAGAGTCTCAAGCAAGATGTTACCTCCACTGAAAAGACACAAAGACTGACGCTTGTATGCTGTGTTGGCAGGCTGGATGGCGTGCCACAAACTAGTGACCCTACCTTCAATTATGTTCAATAATTGTTAAAATGACTAAAAAATTTAATATTAAACTTTTAAAATGATTGAACAGTATAAACTTCTTGATATTTACTAAAAGGGTAAGGAATTTAAGCCCAAGAACCGATTACTGTATTGGCGGACTAATACTACAGCTGGTGGACCGCCAAATGCAAGCTAAAACATGTGGAGGTCGGCTCGTAAGAAACTCGTTAATCGAGGGGTTGCTCATAACCGAAGTTAAGAATTTTATGGAAGGTAACTCGTTAACCGAGGCGCTCGTTAACAGAGGGACCACTGTAGTACATAGTATAATACAAAACAACAAAGCCTAACCATTAATTAAGCAACGGGGAACTATGTAACCAATCACCAATCACTTTTACATTCATTCATAATTTTTACTACATACTATAGTAAAAAACGGACTTAAGTTGCCAGCTGTCTCCAACAGTGTTCGAAGAATTTTGAACGAGACTGTACGTCACCAGAGGAGGAGCAGGGGGTTATATTTTCACTGCTAATTTCATTGATTGTATGTACTATTCATATTTCTTACTCACATCACTGACTCTTCATAGGCAGCTGTTGAGTTAACCTCCTGTGCCACCACAGTGGCAGCCCCACCTACACGAACCTTCCCCCATACTAACCAGAAATTTGATTATTTTTTCGGGTTGGGGATACATGCATCCAGTGCTGGACCCCGTTCCAGTTTGCATAGGGATCCGGATTAAGCAAGCCATGGTTTGAAGGAGTTTACTCTAAGTGTGAATTTGCGTACTGTAAGTGTAAGCAGCCCCCATTGTCCTCCACCTCAAAATTCATTGGCTACAATAAAGTAAGTGCTGTGTAAATGTATGTTGTTAAGTTTTATATTGTTTTGGGAAAGGATTTTTCAACAATATGATGGTTTAAAGCATCCAAGGGGGAGGTTACGCATAAGTTGGAATTCTAGATAAGTCAAACAGACTCGAGCCCCATATAGTCTGACTTAGGGAGGTCTTTCTGTATACACCAATTCCCCCATTAACATCCTTGTTAGGCTCCTGAAAACCAAGACATTAGTGAAACGACGTCAAGTGAAAACGATTTTACCATAAACACAATGATATAAATAGGGGTTATGTTCCTTGGGCACATTTCTGGGCAAAATTTTCTCAAAACTTGGCACAAATGTTTCATTTTCAGCACTACCACCTTCTTGTTTTAAAGTTTCAACTAATCTTAGAGGTTTTGCCTGTATGGAGAACAAAAAACATGGAAAGTTTTGTTGATGTTAATCCTCGTTCCACATGTTCAGCAGCATTAATGCAAATTAGATAATATAACATTTATTTGCTAAAATATGAAGACAATAACATTTTATAAACTTACATCTTTCCTGATCTCTCTGACTAAAGTATAGAAGGCATCGTCAACACCCATGCGGGTTTTGGCAGAGGTTTCTATGAAAGGAATGTCATAATTCTTGGCCACTTCCCGTGCTTGCTGCATGTCCATTGCACGCACCTGGAGATCACATTTGTTGCCCACCACTAGAATCAAAATTAGGAAACAAAGGTAAATATATTATTAAGATTTTGTCTTACAAACCATTTTACATGTAGAGAAAACATTGTATGGGAGAGCTAATGTGCTTTTTTCTTTCTATTTTTTCAAGTGAGGTAATCATAACTATATAGTATTTCCACGCAAACCTGGCCCATAAGCCCCGCCCCTCTTCTATACCAATACGCTGATTGGTTCACAGAAAATTCAAATTAAACGTGTTCACAGTTGGTAAGCAGACCTGTTATTATCTAAAATAATGTTAAATATCTGAACTATGAAAATGCAGGTGATTTCAAGGCATTAGCACTTCAGAGAGGATGTTAATTTCTTTTTAATATTTATTATAAAAGGTCAATATAAATACGTGCAGTCCAGGGGGAGGTAAAACGCTCAGGGGAACCAATCAGCTATTTGTAGCTATAGACGAGGGGCGGGGCTTATGGGACAGCTTAGCGTGGAAAGGGTATAGTCAATGAAGATTGGGCGATGATGGGCCAATTAAATGGCCACCGAGGTCTCCAGACCTCACAACTACCGAATCTCCCTCTGGGGCCATTTGAATGATTCTTGGTTAACCTTGACAGA
>NW_024714367.1:0-21797 GCF_018991925.1 Homarus americanus
GAAGACGAACACAAACGTTAAGTATAAACTAGGTAACACGGAAATAGAAAACTCAGTTTGTGAAAAAAATCAAGGTGTATTTGTTAGCAACGACTTGAAACCTAGAAAACAATGTATTAGCGTTCGCAACAAGGCAAACAGGATTCTTGGGTTCATATCTAGGTCTGTGAGTAACAGAACTGCTGACGTTATCTTGAAACTTTACCTAGCATTAGTGAGGCCACACATGGATTATGCGGTTCAGTTCTGGTGTCCTTATTATAGAATGGACATAGATTCTTTGGAGAGAGTACAAAGAAGAATGACAAAATGATCCAGTGGTTGATAGAAACCTTCCATATGAAGAAGAAAGACTGAAAAAAGCTTAGGCTTACATTCATTAGAGGCGAGAGTGAGTAGAGGGTGTGATAAGTGGGTAAGGGATTAACAAGGGTAAATGGAAGATGTTCTGAAGCTCAGTAATAACGAAATAATTCAGAGAACAAATGGCTTTTTTAAATTAGATAAATTCCGATTCAGAAAGGATATAGTACTGGTTTGGTAATAGAGTTGTGGATATGTGGAATAGGCTACCGAGTGCTATAGTAGGATCGGGGACGCTAGGGAGCTTCAAGACGAAGTTGGAAAGGCACATGGAAGTGCTGGGATGGGTGTGAAAGGGATCTGCCCTGTATGGGCCAGCCGGCCTCCTGCAGTATCCCACTTTCTTATGTTCTTATGTTCTTATGTTCACCTCACAATCTTTACTACATCTCACCTCACAATCTTCACTACATTTCACTTCACAATCTTCACTACATCTCACTTCACAATCCTCACTACATCTCACTTCACAATCTTCACTACATCTCACTTCACAATCTTCACTACATCTCACTACACAATCTTCACTACATCTCACTTCACAACCTTCACTACATCTCACTTCACAATCTTCACTACATCTCACTTCACATCTTCACTACATCTCACTTCACAATCTTCACCATATCTCACTTCACAATCTTCACCACATCTCACTTCACAATCTTCACCAAATCTCACTTCACAATCTTCACCACATCTCACTTCACAATCTTTACCACATCTCACTTCACAATCTTCACTACATCTCACTTCACAATCTTCACTACATCTCACTTCACAATCTTCACTACATCTCACTTCACAATCTTCACTACATCTCACTTCACAATCTTCACTACATCTCACTTCACAATCTTCACTACATCCCACTTCACAATCTTCACTACTTCTCAATTCACAATCTTCACTACATCTCACTTCACAATCTTCACTACATCTCACTTCACAATCTTCACTACATCTCACTTCACAATCTTCATTACATCTCACTTCACTATCTTCACTACATCTCATTCACAATCTTCACTACATCCCACTTCACAATCTTCACTACATCTCACTTCACAATCTTCACTACATCCCACTTCACAAACTTCACTACATCTCACTTCACAATCTTCACTACATCTCACTTCACAATCTTCAATACATCTCACTTCACAATCTTCACTACATCTCACTTCACAATCTTTCCCTACATCTCACTTCACAATCTTCACCATATCTCACTTCACAATCTTTACTACATCTCACTTCACAATCTTCACTACATCTCACTTCACAATCTTCACTACATCTCACTTCACAATCTTCACTACATCTCACTTCACAATCTTCACTACATCTCACTTCACAATCTTCACTACCTCTCACTTCACAATCTTCACTACATCTCCCTACACAATCTTCACTACATCTCACTTCACAACCTTCACTACATCTCACTTCACAATCTTCACTACATCTCACTTCACAATCTTCACTACATCTCACTTCACAATCTTCACTACATCTCACTTCACAATCTTCACTACATCTCACTTCACAATCTTTACCACATCTCACTTCACAATCTTCACTACATCCCACTTCACAATCTTCACTACATCTCACTTCACAATCTTCACTACATCTCACTTCACAATCTTCACTACATCTCACTTCACAATCTTTACGACATCTCACTTCATAATCTTCACTACATCTCACTTCACAATCTTCACTACATCTCTTCACAATCTTCACTACATCTCACTTCACAATCTTCACTACATCTCACTTCACAATCTTCACTACATCTCACTTCACAATCTTCATTACATCTCACTTCACAATCTTCACTACATCTCACTTCACAATCTTCACTACATCCCACTTCATAATCTTCACCACATCTGACTTCACAATCTTCACTACATCTCACTTCACAATCTTCACTACATCTCACTTCACAATCTTCACTAACACCATCCTTCATCACTACATATAACATCCATCATCACTATTTATAACACCATCCATCATCATCACTACATATAATACTATCCATCATCACTACATATAACACGATCCATCATCACTACATATAACACCATCCACCATCACTACATATAGAACCATCCATCACGACATATAACACCATCCGACATCATTACATATAACACCAACCATCATCACTACATATAACATCATCCATCATCACTACATATAACTCCATCCATCATCACTACATATAACACCATCCATCATCAATACATATAAAACCAACCTATCATCACTACATATAACATCATCCATCATCACTACATATAACACCATCCATCATCACTACATATAGAACCATCCTATCATCACTACATATAATATCATCCATCATCACTACATATACCACCATCCAACATCACTACATATAACACCACCCATCATCACTACATATAACATCATCCATCATCACTACATATAACTCTATCCATCATCACTACATATAACACCATCCAGCATCACTACATATAACACCAACCATCATCACTACATATAACATCATGCATCATCAATATATATATATAACACCATCCATCATCACTACATATATTACCCTCTTATCATCACTATATATAACACCATCCATCATTACTACAATATAACGCCATCCTTCATCACTACATATAACACCATCCATCATCACTACATATTATAACACCATCCATCATCTTTACAAACACCATCCCTCTTTACTATAGTGATAAACAGAGCTTTATTTTGTTGTCAATTTTTTTAAATTCCAACCTTATTAAACCGTAATTCCTTCTGTATGGTCAAATTTTGATTTGACCTCAGTGAGAGAGCTGTTAGTGTCAGTACATCACAATGGTGTTCCGACGCACTGTATCGAAGGTGACTAAGGTGGAGGTGAAGCCTTGCCAGGTGAAGGAGAAGGGCCCCCGATCTAACAAACTGCAGACCACAAAACACACTAAGACCCAAAACAACAAGACCCAAAACAACAAGAAGAAGAAGGAAACTACCACTTTCTGCCATGTACAAAAGGACCAGTACCTGCCATGGGGAGACTACATCTTCACCGGGAAAAAGACACAAAAGAAGCGCTGAACCCACGCTTCTGATATTTAAAAATACTGTAATAAAAAACATATTAATTGATTTTGTTTGTATTATTTATGCTTTTTTTATTTTCATCTGTAAACGTGCTGTTTTGGGAATATATTTTGAGTTACATAATATTTAGGTACAGCAGTTTATTTCACTGTATCTACTTGTTTACCAAGTAACTGGACTTACAGTCTCCGATCGGGATTCTCAAAACAAATATTTGGCATCGAACTCCGTAAGTGAGCTCGTAATCTAGCTTGTAACTTACAGGACCTCAACACGATCAACCTGGATATAGTAGTCGCTATTTCCGGATTGCATGAAAAAAAATTAATAATATATGTTTTAATAATGCTTGTTAGACTTGTTTTATCATAGAATAATGAAGAAAATGTTTTGTACATCAACATACTAAAATACATTATTAGTTTTTTTTACGACAAGAAGAGGCTTGGCTGTTCTATTTCTCGCTTTATGGAAGAGATGCAGCTTTTGTCTTCTTACAACTTTTCAAGTAATTTGTACCAAAATAGAAGATTTTTATTGTCCACATTTAGGGTATATTTTTTTTATGACTGAATAAACTTGCAGATAGACCTTATTAATGTGGTATAGCTGTAAATATCCTTCAGTAATGAAATCCAAATATGAGGTCAAGTGAACATTTTTGCTTAGACTCCGCCTTTGTTAGGACCAAGTTATAACAAGTTATTCTGCCAAGCATCCAATAAGTACCCATGACTCAGAGTTAAATAATACCTAACCTAATCTAAGTTCATCAAACTTAATAAAAAAAGTGGGGCAAAAAATAAGTGGTAAAGAAATTTTTTTCTCAGAAAAAGAATTATATTCAGAGGTTTTTATCCGATACCTTCAGTCGTGATTATTTTGATGCAAAATTAGTAAAATGTATTTAACCCTAACACTACCTCACCTTACCTAATCTTACCTTACCTTATCTAACCTAACCTAATGTTACCTAACCTAACCAAGCCGCAACGCTCATGACACAATTGAGTTCTCTAGAAAGTTTTAATTTCATTTTCTTTTTTTAAAAATACATTTGCAGAGACAACAAACTTTTGATAATTATTTCTCCAACATATCTATAAATCTGTTGATGATATATAAATTTAGGATAGGTTAGTTTTGGTGTGATTAGGATAGGTTAGGCTAGTTTAGGATAGTCTAAGTTAGCTTAGGAAAGGCTAAGTTAGGTTACGATACACTAGGTTAGGTTTTAATCTGCATGATATTTTTACTGAACTTTTAAACGATGTTATAATCCTGGCAGCAGGGTATCGATCACGAAAATAACACTTTGGTAGTTATAACATTTGATAAAGTTTATTATTACTGTAACATGAAACAAATCACTATAGCTGTACTTATCAATACAGTATTAAATCTGTATTATCTTTGACCATCGCTCATTGGCCAGCTTATCTCTGCACTGTTCTCTGATATAATAAAGTATTGGTGAATGGGAATATTAATCATTTGTGAGTCACTTACTATAAAGGAAACTGTAACGGATTCTATGGACAGTTGGGAATATTTTCACGGAATAAGTCGGAGTAACTCCCCTCTTGCCCAAAAGCGATCCAAGGAGTTAATTCACAGAGCGAAAATCTAGACGAGTCTTCCTTGCTTGTTTTAGGTCATAACAACGAAAAGTTTAATAATGTTTATTACAATGATTCAGGTTTTACTGTAATTCTTCTTTTTTATATTTTTAGTATTTTGTAGATTTTTTTCACCCAGTTCATTTCTTGTTTAGATTCATTATTGCAATTATTTTTATTACAGAGTTGAATTAAAAGTTTATATCTAAGTATTTTACAGCTTCACAAATACTTTTATAAAATGTTGATACACACAGTGGACAGTTTTTAGTTCTTTCTTGTAATACCTCAGTATTACTCTGTTAAATTCTTACCATTTATACCTGACCATTTATTTATTTATTTTACAAATTGTTTAAAGAGAGAACATCACCAGCAGGATACAGATGATGAAGTAAATAGAAGTTTGTAACCTAACCCTACCCCCCACTGCTACCCCTCCCTCTTGTCCCACATTCTTACTCGTCACTCCTACCCCTTACTCCTACCCCTTACTCCCACCCCATAAACCCACCCCTTATTCCCACCCCTTATTCCCACCCCTTGCTCCCACCCCTTCCTTCTACCCCTTACTTCTACCCCCTACTCCTACCCCTTACTTCTACCCCTTACTTCTACCCCTTACTCCTACCACTTACTCCTACCACTTACTCATACCCCTTACTCCCACCCCTTGCTTCCACCCCTTGCTTCCACCCTCTTACTCGTACCCCTTGCTCCCAACCCTTACTCCTACCCCTTACTGCCACCCCTTACTGCCACCCCTTACTCCCACCCCTTACTCCTACCCCTTACTCCGACCCCTTAATCCCACCCCTTAATCCCACCCTTACTTCCACGCCTTACTCCCACCCCTTACTCCCACCCCTTACTCCCCACCCCCACCCTGTACTCCCCATTTCGCACTCTTATTCCCACCCCCCACTCCCACCCTTACTCCCAATGCCTTACTCCCACTCCTTACTCCCACCCCTTACTCCCCACCCCTCACTCCCACCCCTACTCCCAAGAACCCTTACTCCCACTCCTTACTCCCCACCCCTTACCACACTCTCTAACTCCCACCCCCTCTTACTCCCACGTCCCTACTCCTATGCCTTGATTCCCAATCTCTACTCCCACCACTAACTCCCCACCCCCATTCCAATCTCCCTGCTCCCTACCCCCCACTCCCACCCCCACTCCCACCCTTTACTCCCACCCCACTTCCCACCCTTACTCCCACCCCTTACTCCCACCCTTTACTCCCAATTCTTACTCCCACGCCTACTCCCACGCTCCACTCCCACCCTTACTCCCAGCCCTCCCCACCTCCCCCACCCCCTTACTTCCCACGCCCCTACTCCCACGCCTCACTCCCCACGCCTTACTCCCACCCCCTTACTCCCACCCCTACTCCCACCCCCCCACTCCCTGCACCCATTACTCCCATCCCTTACTCCCACCCCTTACTCCCACCCCTTACTCCTACCCCTTACTCCCACCCCTTACTCCCACCCTTACTCCCACGCCTTACTCCCACCCCTTACTCCCACCCCTTACTCCCACCCCTTACTCCCACGCCTTACTCCCACCCTTCACTCCTACCCTTCGCTTCTACCCCCACTGTTACCCCCCACTACGCTGGTAATTGAAGACATCATACATTTGTTCACTTAGACACCACTTATTATTCAGGACCTAATGGCTATAATATCAGAGTCATTATTCTTAACTCAACTTTATATATATATCAATTGTCAAAAACCTTCACCACAAGAAAGAAAAAAACAGTCGGGTATGGCAGAAAATGTAATAAACGAACATGGAGTAAGACATCAAGCTCCATATTGTAAACAAGATCATCGTCATTGTTTATTTATTGCGAGGAAAAATATTGTTCGCAATATAATTATAAAAACCTTCTGTAATTCATTCTCTTCATTACACTAAAAGGTAATGAAGTATATAAAGAAAATAGTTTATAAATTACTAAAATAAAAATACGTATAAAAAAGTAAAATAACATCTATTGATGGAACAGAAAAGAATTATATCGTAAGTGGGTAAAAGATTTCTTGGGTTGGTTTTAGAATACAATAACTGTTTTCTGCATTACACCGATGGTTCCAAGTCAGAAATTATCCTTAAGTTTTGTGAATCAGTATTTACAGTTTTTCTTAAAGGGTGACTTAAGTTACGGTCACACGATCCCTTTGATGAGCAATTAATTTGGAGCAAGAAATTACGGGTAATTTCTTCCAAATGTGGTCACACGAGTGGCTCTTGGTTCAGTTACTACAGCAAGAAAAAAAAGTTAACGCCGCTGTGCGAGTAGAAGGGAGACGGAACATCACAACAACAATGCAGACGACGCAGCAGCTATCCTTGGTATTATTGTTATTATTAAAAAGAAATGAGAGAAAGCGAAGAAAAACTATTGGGGACTCGTAAGTGGCTGGCGAGGAGGAGGAACGAGTGTTTAATATAGACTGGTTCAACTATCGTAGTTACAGTAGGGAGGGTTGTTAGTGTGTGGAGAATGACCTGCTGTATGGGCTTGTGTTTTGTAAACAAACACGCCAAAACACCACCCAAATAATAAACTCAGTGTGTCGTAAAAAACTGTTTGTGCATTTTATACATAATGTTATTGATCTATGTTATATATAGCCAAGGTAAATACTCGATAAATAAGCTTCGTGTCATTAAATATGGTATTAACCGGGTTTTGAACCGATAATCTTGCTCGAAATAGTCAAGAAATTGACTATCACGATTGTCAATAAAAATGCTTCAAAAACTTGCTCGAATTTCTCGAAAATTGTTCGAAATAACTTTCCGGCAAGAAATTGCTAAAAAAAAATGCGCCCATGTGACCAGTGCTTTAAGAATTGTATGATATCCTCATGGCAATGGAAACACACACACACACACACACTCACCCCATACACAGTCACACACTCACCATGCACAATCACACACACCCATACACACACCGTACATGCACAAACCATACACACACATACACACACACACACATACACACACACCATACATACACACACCATACACATACACACACCATACACACATACACACACACACACACACACACCATACAAACAAACAAACACACACCATATATACACACACACACACACACCATGCACACACACACCATGCACACTCACACACACACACACACCATGCACACACACACCATGCACACACACACCATGCACACACACACACACACACTAATTGTTTTAATTTAGTTCTTGGACACTCACACCATGCACACACACACACTGTGTTTTAATTTAGTTCTTGGAACTCTTAAGTGGCAGCGCTTGATGTAAACACTTCTTGGCATTTTCTGTTTATCTAGTAGCAGGTATACACACAGATGTAATATGAGAAAATAAATTATGAATTCTGTCCAGGGAAGTGTTGTGAATATGACCTTGAGATAACACTTGTGTTAAGTGTGAATTTCCCTGTCTAGTGATATGTCCAACTACTACTCTGGGCCGCGAGACAGTGGTAGTGATTACAGATTGCCCACGAGGGGGCTAGTTTATTGGGCACCCCCTTACATCCTGTGCAAGGTGAAGCGCAGAAGCGTTTACAGTGCCCAACTGGGAAGCATGCGGAGTTCATGCTTGCCTTTATGACTCATGCATTAAGGGCGTAAAAGGCCTGAAGGGTCATGGGTTTTGTCAGCAAGTTACATAAAGTGACAATGATGAGTGTGTGGGGGGAAAATTCCCGGTACAATTTATCTGTTTATGGCAAAGTGTGGCAGGTCCTTATTAATGTGAGCGGTGTTTACTGAATCAGCTGACCCTGGCTCGACCTTTTGAGAGACGCAAGCCAAGTGATCTAAGAGTCGTGAATAACATGGTGAATTACTTGGTGTTATTCATTTGGGTGAATATTTGTATAAATCAAAGGTGCTGTCACACACACACACACACACACACACACCACACGTGACACACCACCAACACACAGTTTCTGAGAAGGAGTTTGAGATTGTATTTAACGAAGTCTTAACTGGGAAAATGTTGTATGGCTTTTGTTATGGGGTAAGTTCTGGCGTGAACATTAAGACTATTTTCATAATTTTTTGTAACTAATATTTTTATCTGCCTGGTACAATTATTTATTAATTTGTATTGTAAGTTATGTCTTGATAGTCGATGTAATGTAACAATTTATTTTTTGTGTTAATGTTCATATAGATTGGTTCAGTGTTGCGGCTCTGACTCGTCAACGATGTTAATAAGCTCTTGAGTACATACTGCTGGTGAAACTATGTTATATTAACAACACGACAGACAAGTACTATAATACCTTAACATTTAACAATAACTCAGCCTTAATTTAATTTTTTCACCAACTTAAGACACATAACCCAGAAGGAAGTAAGACGGGCAACATAACGCGGGATATCGTGGCTTCACTAAGTGCAAATTATGGAACTTGAGGTAACACATTATGGGAAAATGCGAGCCCTGCTAAGTGGTTCTCCTCAACATGGACGCAAACATCAGATGGACAAAGAAACAGAAGAACCCCGGATATACATTCATTTATTCTACAAAAAAGTTACGTAAACGAGCGTTAAATACGTTTAAGTAATCACAGTTTACGAAGCTGAAGTCGAGATATTAGAAGATGAAGAAGACTTTAGCATATCAGTATACCCCACGACCGGCGCCAGGATGTTAAGTGTGCCATCAGGGTATATTAGCGCTGAGAGACGGGTGCTATCGTGGTATATTAGCATACCTCCACCCTGAATGGTATATCAAAAAGTACAGGATTTACTTCACAGATATTTAGTTATATCTATCGGTATATTATATAAATTATATCAATATATCTGTTTATACCAAATATGGCATCAGAGTATATCACCGTTTCCCATCATATTCTCTAAATAACCTCAAAGTATACCCCCCAATGTATACTATCATACACTATAAATGACACTGTAGTATGTTAGTATATAATCAGGGTATAACATAAATAATATCAGCATTGTTTAGAATATCATATATATTAAGCGTGAGGAATGGATGTATATGATTCAATATATCACAGTTACATAAAGCGGTATGTCAGCTCATCAGCATATCACTAGAATGACATCAGAGTATACGACACTATACTCCAATAAATACTGTCAGGTATCTAAGTATATCAGGGTAATCACTGAGAAGTGTCAGAACATATCAGCATATTCCTTGACTGGTAACAAAGCATATCAACATACTCAAAGTATAATCAATGTCTCCGGAATAAACAAGCCAGTGACAGCAGCATATATTTCTGAAAATCAGCTGTGAAATATGTTCAGAACAGCCCAAAGTATACTATAATACTAAGCAACATTTGAAATATACCAGTATACTTCTTAACAGTCAGGGAAAAAATCATTATACAGATTAGTGTCCTCGAAGCAGATCAACTTGTCTCCTGCTTTCTGGGGACCCATTAGTGGCATATCAGTATATCCAAAGAGACACATCGGAGTATATTACCATATCTCCCAAGTGCCATGAAGGGATATCAACATACCTGAGTATATTAACTAGCTCTCATAGTCTTCCACTCTCTCTTAGATCCATCAGAATATGTCAGCATATCACCCTATCTTCTGAAGGTCCAGTTTACCTTGTTCCGAAAGTATGTCGAAGCATACTAACAGATCCCCTGAATGCCTTGAGAACATATCAGTATACTTCTAGGTTAATTCATATCATATCAGTATATCCCCTGAATCTAAGGTATAGCTAACCTCATTTCAAATTATTATTAGAGTATGTTAACATATTCCCTTAGAAGCATACCAGCATATCTCTTATGTCATTACAGTCAACCAGTATACGCTCAGAGATAGATGCAAGCATATCAGGGTATATTAGCATACCCTGTAAGAGAGATATGAGCCTAGCTACATAACCAAGTATATCAGCATACCCCATATGCTCTTATAGTACATCAGCACACCCTCTGAGAGACAGAACCATACCAACATATCAGAACATATTAGTATATCCTTTAGAGTGATATGAACATAATGGCATATCAGATGACAAGAGTATATCAGCATAGTCTTTGAGGAGCATATCAGACCAACCTAGCATAAGCTCTTTAAGATAGATGGGAGCATATCTTAAATAGACTGGAACATACCAGAGCATATTAGCATATTAGCATATTAGCAAGGTGAGGAGGAGGAGGAGGAGGCAGGTGTCCACCGACCAGGTATGCCGATAGTCTGGTGATAATGTGGGTAAAACTGGTGTGTGTGTGTGTGTGTGTGTGTGTGTGTTCGTTCTCATGTTTATTTCTTGTAAGGTATGTGTCACCTAGCCGGCCATTTTGTTTACATTTTTCGGTCGCTCTAAAATACCATTAAAACAATATTGAGTATAAACGTTTGGCTCAACTGATGATCTCAAACATGTCCCAACTTTTTTTTGCCTCAACTCCACATTCTGTAACTCATTTAGGTAGATGTCCCTCACTACACATACACTGGACTATGTGTAATGTTGCAGCTAATGTGTTATCAAGATATTGCACATTATAAGTTCATGTGTGGTCATTATTATATCAAACGGAGGAATTTTAAAGAGCTATTACACCACCTGTATCATTAGTTGTCGCCAGGTGAAGGAATGTTTAGGTAGATTATATTTTATTTACTGTAATTAAAGTTTCAATACCTAAGACGTTCCACTATAAGAGTCTTTCAACCTCAGGTAAGGTCTAAAGACTTTCTACTCTAGGTCTTACACCCTGGAGTAGCTGTATCGTCCACATAGGTAATTACTCCACAAGGAACTACAAGTTACACCTTGATGTAATACTTCATTTACTGCCAAATTTTATAGGGAAATATTTTTTCACAAAGAATTTCAAGTTACAATTTCACATAATAAGTCACATTACAAACGTTCCTTCCGCTTACAGTTAAACTTTGCAATGTCAAGATATTTTTTTCACTGCAGAGGAAAGTATCCGTCATCATCACCACACACACACACACAAAGACAAAACTCCTGTATCCAGATTCTCAAAAGTTTATAAATTAAATTCTTCCCTAAAATTAAACAGACAATACATCTATTTATCATAGAGTATGTGAACAATATCGACGCCATATTGGTTACCATCTTTGAGTTATATAATTAGTTAGCTTCATAGTGTTAATTATTTAGTTAAATAGGAAAAAATAATCTACTAGCGTGTGTTGTGACCAAAATAAATCAACATTGTATTTACTTTCTCCTCCAGGGGGCACTAAGTCTAGAAAAATGACACAATTGACATCTACATAAAGTGACTGACCAAGGGTAGATATTGGCTACCTTTTGTGTTACTTTGAGGTCGTAAGAACACACAGAGCTGCTCTTAAGGATGTTTACCATAATACACCTCAACCAGTTTCTCTATCTACTAAGGTCAAAACAATAAATCTGGTTCACAAGATACACCGTACTTTATTAGAATACAATAATCAATTACTGTATTGTATTGAGGCGAATAGTCTTTTATGGTGTTAAGATGTGTTTCTAAGCTAAGGTAAACAAAAGGTATTCAATATCCGTCTTGCTGACGATGATCTGTAGACGTTAAAGTGTAAGTCCTCCTCCCTCCTGCTCTCGAGTAAGCAAAAGGAAGGCCCTTACCTGACCAAAATTGTTAATTAAGATAGATTACCTGAAGATTAACCCTCCCAGCTTATTTCAACTAATGATTAACCTAACGCTACTTGGGAAGTTAAGTTAGGTTAGGTTAGGTAGGGTAGGGTAGGGTAGGGTAGGGTAGGGTAGGGTAGGGTAGGTCAGGTCAGGTCAGGTCAGGCAGTGCCAGTGTAGTTAATCTTGAGGTTAAATAAACTAGAGGCTAATCTTCACATGAGCCAGTAAGACACTTTGACGGAGGCGGTTACGTACAACAGGAAAGCTCTGATAACATATAATGTACAGTATATACCGTTTAAGTTGCGTAAGCCGCTCTATACACCATTTATTGACTTACTCATTCACTGCCGTAGAAATATTTACTTCTCTAACAGTTTTCTATATGGTTCCCAGTCATTATAATACGATCTTGTAAAATCAAATGATCTAAATTAACCTAAACTTATCCAAATTAAACTTATTAGCTAACAAATCCTTCTAAAACACGATATATGCAAATCAAAAGTTCTAAATTCAACTTAACTTATCGTAATATAACTATTATAACTAAACCATTTTAATTAAACCTAACCTAAACACCTCAAGTGGCACAAACAGAAGGAAAAAACACCTTAATATTATCGTGTAGGAGGCCCCTGTAACCCACTAACTCCAGGTAATGCATCTATATCAATCTACCTGCGTTAGAAGCTCTATACGTGGCTATGATCGTTACCCACTGCTGGAGAACATTTGTACTTCTATAATTACCCCTGGAGAAACAATGCACCAATTTACGATTTATTTATTTTATTTTTCATTTATTTTTTATTCTTGGTCCATACTGTAAACATCGCCCGCTTGTGAGTCCCGTCAGCCATTTGTTCTAACTTTCGGGGATTCTAAAATAAGCTATAAATAAATAAATAAATAAATAAATAAAACAAGCATCTTTTGTTTTTCTAACCCATGAGCTGTGAGACTTCATTATATACTTCAACATTACTGTAAACTAAGGCTAGAGAGGGTGTGTACAGTACTAGTGGAGCCAAGACGAGAAGGTATTTCAAATCCATAAAGGGTTTTACAGGTGGAGAGTCTTACAAGTGGAGGGTCTTACAGGTGGAGAGTCTTACAAGTGGAGGGTCTTACAGGTGGAGGATTTTAATAAGGATAAATACAGCAAGTCTTACAGTTGAATCAGCCAAGTCGAGGAAATCTCTTAAGAGTCACGTAACTTCTACCTGGTGTTACCTGTAATCAAGCTAAGGTATATGTAAGAAGAATATTATCTCGTTACTATCCATTCCTCTTCCACTATCCTGCGAGGTGGTGTATTAATAGACACAGATACTCATGATACAGAAGGAATAAAGAGAAAGACGCAAGATACCTATAAAATGCGACAGAATATACCCACACATGCGTAATCCTAACCCATCCCAACCCAACCCAACCCTATCCTACCCCCAGCTTCACCACAGTACACAAAGTCATTCTTGGTATCAGAATGACGCCTAAACACCTTGTATCGCCTAAGACACATTTGAATCGGATGGTTCGTTGACGGTTTTATTTCTTCGGTATAAACCAGAGAAGCAATTAGTTCGTGGGAACAGTGAGTCAAAATACTTCACATCAGCTTCGTTTACGACCTCCAGCTGATATTTACTTCTGTTGTCTATATCAATCACATTTTATAATGAAAACAAAAATATGGTTAGTTACTTAAAAATGAAAAAAACATCATACTTAGATACTTAAGAGTGAGGAAAAAAGATACTTAAGATACTTAAAAATCAAAACACTCTTTGATACTTAAATTAGGTCAAAATAAACGGACATAAAGATTTAACTATGAGCGGTGGATATTACGACATGTACCGGCTATCAATACAGAGGCGCTATTTAGCCGTGAAGTTCTCTCAGAAACTCAACAAGACAATATGTGGTCACGTAAAAATTTCAGGTTAATTTTTAACACCATCCGTCATTTTAAACCTTGGCACCTGTAGATTAAGAAAATATATGGTGATATTTTTTTCTGATGGGATAAAGGTCGTATTTGTCCAGAGAAGTAAGAGAGGAAAAAAATCACTTGAGAGGCATGACGCACAGAGTGTCTAAGGTGATAAAAGATCATATACTACCATTTGGGTTTTCAAATTAAGTTCATTACATAAAATATCAAACTCATAGAGATTACAAAAGAACAGAACACCATGAGCTCTCTACAGCTATTGTCAGCTGTCAATATGCTGATGTACAGAAGCTACACAATGTTATTGGCGACTGTAATCCCAGGAAAATGATGCTCTTATAAACTTGGTAACTGGAGCTGTAATGCCAGAAAATACCAAATATGACAATCTATGTGCATATGAAGTTGGAAGACAAAATTATGAAAATTTTGTCAAGGAACGTATTGTTGGTCCATTGAGCATCTGGGAAAAGCTGTCCAAGGTTAATCTTCTGTCGTGGAAAGCAGCAAATAAGACTTCAACCATCAAATTGCTATCACAAGTTATAGAACTTAAGCAGGACATACAGCATATGCATCACAGAAGGGCAGCACTGTACATGTCAAGTCACCAGACACTGATGTGTTTGGCATATTAAAGCAGCCTCAACTTGGAGAAAATACAAGTATGATAACAGGAACTGGTGAGTGACGACACATTGGGCAGAGAGCCTTACAGGTATCCATGCCTTCACAGGATCTGACTGCATTGGAAAATTTTTTGGCAAAGGAAAGAAATCATGTTGGAGCACTTTGATGAAATCTAACACAAAAGTCCTAGATGCATTCAAGATGCTGAGTAGACCAAATGCCCTCCAGCAGACATGTATATTGGTCTAGAGGAATTTGTATTTAAGCTCTACTGTCCACGAATGACTTTCACTAAACTGTCAAAACTTAGATGGCATCTCTTCAAGATAATGCAGGCAGAAGCTGGAGAACTACCAGCGACTGCAGCAACTCTAAAGTATCATATATTGAGAGGAAGGTATCAAGCTCTTCTGTGGTCTTGTGATGCAGACAGTAAAATGCTTTCACAATTAGAGCATGGCAGGGAAGATTGACAATGACTGTTTCACACTAGTAATACCAGACCAACCACCAGCTCCAGAAGCAATCACAGAACTTGTTTAATGTGGATGTGGCGTCAGGAAATGTGGATCATTGTCATGTTCATACAGAAAGAATCAGAAAGAATAGCATGGCATGCACCGAGATGTGTAACTGTCAAGCAGATGATGAGAAATGCCTAAACAAGGTGAAGGAATCTGTTGTACACAGAAGACTCTGATGACGAGGACTGAAGCAATGTCGAAAATAATAACTTGTGACTTGTATACACATGATGTATAACACTACAAACTTTTAATAAATATAAAACGGTGGTTCTAAGCTTTTCAGATAATGGTAATATGTATAAGTTTAATTTCCAGTATTTGTCTTAAGCAATTAATTTTACTTACTGCAATCTCTTCTTTGCCAGAGACAGGATGGCATATATGAGCAGCCATGTTTGTAACACACTTAAGATATTATAACAGCATTCATAATATATTATGTTAAATTGTAATCATATAATACTACATGTTCATAGGTTATTAGTCATGTTTTAAGTTACTTAGGACTTAATGGTAATACGTCTGTGGTTCATTACGCCGCTCATTGATAAAACTTCTTTAATGGCATAAAACTTATAATAAACCGTTCAGAAAAAATTACACCACAGTTCCTTAACATAGTTTATAAGGATTATTATAATGTATGGTGTCAAAAATTAACATGAAATTTTTACGGGATTACTTAAGCTCCTACACTAAAACCTGCCGACCTAACCTAACCTTTTTTACCCACCTCCACCTACTTACCTAACCTGACATAATCTAACCTAACCTGACATAATCTAACCTAACCTGACGTAATCTAACCTAACCTGACATAATCTAACCTAACATGACATAATCTAACCTAACCTGACATAATCTAACCTAACCTGACATAATCTAACCTAACCTGACATAATCTAACCTAACCTGACATAATCTAACCTAACCTGATGTAATCTAACCTAACCTGACATAATCGAACCTAACCTGACATAATCGAACCTAACCTGACATAATCTAACCTAACCTGACGTAATTTAACCTAACCTGACGTAATCTAACCTAACCTGACGTAATCTAACCTAACCTGACATAATCGAACCTAACCTGACATAATCGAACCTAACCTCCCAGTCTGACATAAGCTAACCTAATCAAACCTAACTTTCCCACCAACCGACCGTAACCTATCTACTTATTACCTACCTAACCTAACTTAACCCAACCTGACGTAATCTAACCTAACCTATTGAAACTTAACTTAACCACCTACCTCATCTAACACCACTTTGTAATCTCTTTGCGCTACGGCTCACAGGATGAGTATGGGGGGCACAATAAACTAGCCTCTAAGTGGCAAAATTAACAAAATTAACCTAACCTAACCCAACCTGACTTAACCTAACGTGATCTGATCTATCCAACTTAAACATCTTAGAATATATAATAAAGCCGCTAGGTTAATTTAGGCTAAATATGGTTGATTCATATTTCGTTTTGACAGAAATTCCCGGCAAAATAACGTATCTATATTGAGAACCACCGCCATGTTGGTTCCACGTTAACAAGACACGGATACACTACAGAATAACCCGCGTTCGTTTAACCTCACTTACTACAGTTTACTATATAATCTTACTTCACAATCTTCACTACATCTCACTTCACAATCTTCACTACATCTCACTTCACAATCTTCACTACATCTCACTTCACAATCTTCACTACATTTCACTACACAATCTTCACTACATCTCACTTCACAATCTTCACTACATCTCACTTCACAATCTTCACTACATCTCACTTCACAATCTTCACTACATCTCACTTCACAATCTTCACTACATCTCACTTCACAATCTTTACCACATCTTACTCCACAATCTTTACCACATCTTACTTCACAATCTTCACTACATCTCACTTCACAATCTTCACTACATCTCACTTCATAATCTTCACCACAACTCACTTCACAATCTTCACTACATCTCACTTCACAATCTTCACTGCATCTCACTTCACAACCTTCACTACATCTCACTTCACAATCTTCACTACATCTCACTTCACAATCTTCACTACATCTCACTTCACAATCTTCACTACATCTCACTTCACAATCTTCACTACATCTCTCTTCACAATCTTCACTACATCTTACTTCACAATCTTCACTACATCTCACTTCACAATCTTCACTACATCTCACTTCACAATCTTCACTACATCTCACTTCACAATCTTCACTACATCTCACTTCACAATCTTCACTACATCTCACTTCACACTCTTCACAATATCTCACTTCACAATCTTCACTACATCTTACTTCACAATCTTCACTACATCTCACTTCACAATCTTCACTACATCTCACTTCACAATCGTCACTACATGTCACTTCACAATCTTCACTACATCTCACTTCACAATCTTCACTACATGTCACTTCACAATCTTCACTACATCTCACTTCACAATCTTCACTACATGTCACTTCACAATCTTCACTACATCTCACTTCACAATCTTCACTACATCTCACTTCACAATCTTCACTACATCTCACTTAACAATCTTAACCACATCTCACTTCACAATCTTCACTACATCTCACTTCACAATCTTCACTACACCTCACTTTACAATCTTCACTACATCTCACTTCACAATCTTCACTAACACCATCCTTCATCACTGCATATAACAACATCCATAATCACTACTTATAACACCATCCATCATCATCACTACATATAACACTATCCATCATCACTACATATAACACGATCCATCATCACTATATATAACACCATCCACCATCACTACATATAGAACCATCCATCACGACATATAACACCATCCAACATCACTACATATAACACCAACCATCATCACTACATATAACATCATCCATCATCACTACATATAACTCCATCCATCATCACTACATAAGACACCATCCAGCATCACTACATATAACACCACCCATCATCACTACATATAACATCATGCATCATCACTACATATAACACCATCCATCATCACTACATATAAAACCAACCTATCATCACTACATATAATAACATCCATCATCACTACATGTAACACCATCCAACATCACTACATATAACACCACCCATCATCACTACATATAACATCATCCATCATCACTACATATAACTCTATCCATCATCACTACATATAAAACCATCCTATCATCACTACATATAACATCATCCATCATCACTACATATAACACCATCCATCACTACATATAGAACCATCCTATCATCATTACATATAATAGCATCCATCATCACTACATATAACACCATCCAACATCACTACATATAACACCACCCATCATCACTACATATAACATCATCCATCATCACTACATATAACTCTATCCATCATCACTACATATAACACCATCCAGCATCACTACATATAACACCAACCATCATCACTACATATATCATCATGCATCATCACTACATATAACACCATCCATCATCACTACATATATTACCCTCCTATCATCACTACATATAACACCATCCATCATTACTACATATAACGCCATCCTTCATCACTACATATAACACCATCCATCATCACTACATATTATAACACCATCCATCATCTCTACAAACACCAGTCCTCAACACTATAGTGATAAACAGAGCTTCATTTTGTTGTCAATTTTTTTAAATTCCAACCTTATTAAACCGTAATTCTTTCTGTATGGTCAAATTTTGATTTGACCTCAGTGAGAGAGCTGTTAGTGTCAGTAAATCACAATGGTGTTCCGACGCACTGTAACAAAAGTTTCAAAGGTTGAGGTGAAGCCTTGCCAGGTGAAGGAGAAGGGCCCCCGATCTAACAAACTGCAGACCACAAAGCACACTAAACCTCAAAACAACAACAAGAAGAAGGAAACTACCACTTTCTGCCATGTACAAAAGGACCAGTACCTGCCATGGGGAGACTACTCTTCACTGGGAAAAAGACAAAGAATAACAAGAAGCGTTGACCCAACATTTCTGATATATAAAAATAATAAAAAACATATTAATTGATTTTGTTTGTATTATTTATGCTTTTATTATTTTCAACTGTAAACGTGCTGTTTTGGGAATATATTTTGAGTTACATAATATTTAGGTACAGCAGTTTATTTCACTGTATATCCTTGTGTGAGTGTGTAGGTAGTGTGTGGATAGTGTGTGGGTACTATGGGTGTGTGGGCATTATGGAGAACTAGTCATGGCTAACTGTGACCCTATATATGGGTTACATCGGCCTTAACGCCCTTGTCTCAGCGCTATCTCATATATCCAAATTTCACATATTTGAAAGTATTAGATAACCAAAATATCTGGAAAATATTTAGTTAAAAATACAGATAATAAAACAAAATCGAAAACAGAAAGAAAAAACAATACCGGTGAAAGTGGAAATAAGGAGGAGGCAGAGCAGACGATACACAGGAAGACAGTAATCATCATCCCCGTGTGAACCAGCCAGAGAAGAACTCCTTCGCCTCACCGTCCACCCGCGTACGATCAGCTGAGTGAAGTTGCCTCGTGTTGCAGTAAACTTTATCTGTAAAAGGACAATTTACTTTTACTTTTATTGTTTATCTTACTGTTTATAACTGTTTATTTTATCTTACATAATGTACACTAAGTATGGGAGTGTACAGTAAGTTATACCGGATGGAAAGAAATTCACATTCGTCTTGCAAATATTAAAACATTACCCTAACAACAGTATTGTATAACAACACGAGCTAAAGTGATGTGTAAAAAGGTCGGTTGCAAAAAGAAATATTATTCTTTTAATTCTTTTTCAGTTTGTTCAGTGTTAACAACATTATAGGTCATATTTCATGCAGTATGCATATACAATGTTTGCTGAAGGTTTAATACCTTTCTGTTTACTGATGATGTAAAACCCTCGTTAAAATACTTTAGAGTCGTTTACAAAATATTTGGTGCGTTTTCCGGAGCATTGTATGTTTTTACAGCATGCGAGGCGGCAGGTATGTGGAGTTTTAAGAGCACTTCACGCTATAGCTCAGTTGGCCACGGATTAGCGAATTACGAACTGAAAATGTTTGGATCGTCATCTGTTTTGTGTAAGCTGTGTCGGACATTTTGTGCTACATTAAAGTCCAGCGATCTGTGGCAGCTGTCGGGCTCCTGCCTGACCACCCTTTGCCTAAGAAGAGCGATTGTCTGAAGGTGTTCGAGTTGTTACTCAATTGTGAAAAAGTGATAGTGAGTCCCATAGACATGGCTGCCAGTTAGGGACAGTGTGGATACGGCACACTACATAGCATGTCTTCGGAAAGTAAAGGAGGCCGTGTAGCCAAGACTGCACTCAACGGCCTTCACTTCCCCAATTACAGCTAGGTGGACTGAGAGCACCTCGGGATTATCATATCTATAATGCCAGATGGTAACACCATCCCCTTGACACCTCGGAGACTATACAGTACTGTGTTCGGGGCGTGTTTGTGGGTCTCTACTGCCGCCTCCTTATCGTTGAGTTGCTCCCCACTTACCGTAACCAGTCGAGGTCACTGTGGGAGCCCATGTACGGTACAGTACAGCACAGAGTCACGCCCCCCTCAACAACGTCCGCACCTCGCCTGCTGAATACAGTATTTGCAAATGTGACCATAAACCCCAACAATTGTAGCAAATTACAAGTCCCGGGATTTGCCCCTGGTATTAACACAGTGACAAGCGTCCCATTCCTGGTAAGTAGCAGGTGGCCGGAGGTAGTGCAATCCTCTCCCAGACTACACGGAGATGAGAGAGAGCTGGCTGACCATCATGGTAAGGACGCGTCACTATTTGGACCCCAGGGA
>NW_024714368.1:0-5696 GCF_018991925.1 Homarus americanus
GATTTTATTATTTTTGTATAGTTTTAAGTGATTATATATTCAAATGTCTCTTTATTCGTTTGTGTGGTTATTCTTTCGCTGTAAAACCGATAAAACTTTCACGTATTGTAATGTTCTGTGTCTTTGGAATACTTATCTGTACAACACAAGAATTCCATAATTTTGAGCTCAGTAGCGATGAGAAATTATAGGTAGTGTGTGTGTGTGTGTGTGTGTGTGTGTGTGTGTGTGTGTGTCCTGCTCTTCTCCGGTGTTGTTATTATTGTTAGCCAGAGAAGCCGTGATGGAACGCCCGGATCGTACCTCACCGACTTGACAAATCCTCTTGTCAGCCCACGCGACGAAACAGCTTAACAACTCTGGTCTCTTACGGGATTTTCTCTGGATGATGACTGTTGAATCATGAGCTGGAGACTAATTCTGGCTTACTGGGAGAGTCGTGCTGGGAGAGACTCAATATCCACACTGTCCTTTGTTAGAGTCAACGGTAGGAGGAAACAGTAGTGATCTTCCATGGGAGAATTTTTCCTTCGGCTTTCAGTCACTTAGGCGCTGTGATGTAGCCACTGAGGAGGGGATGCCAGTGTCTTAGGAGCTACAAAGAAAAGTGTAAACATTAAAACAATTTTAATTTGGTGCACATTACAGTATATCCTATTGAACATGTAAAAAGCTTAGTGTTTTCTTTTACAGGATAATAACTAACTTCTTGGTACTCCTCCTTCAGTAACAGAACAGCTATGACTTCCTGGTACTCTCCCTCGCTCTCTTTTTGTCATTATAATTTATAAGTGTGAACTATATCTTGCGGTAAATAAACTTGCAACACCGTATCCACACAACCCGCCCGTTAAGTCACCCACAATCAAAGAGTAACTAATATTTTCGCCCAAAACAAAGAAAGTGGCTCCTCTCTCGTACCTTTTACCTAAACCGGAATGATGCTCAACTGCACAACTTCATGAAATCCTATTACAGTGAGTTCACGCGGGCCATTACAGGGCAATACCACACTCCATTACAACTGGTGTATTTTTCTGGCCAAGAGTGAGGAGGGAGAGTTGCTACAAGCGTTTTATTGTATACTCTTTTCTATACACATTAAATACAAGTTAGTGAAATACTTTCCTTTGCCAAAGTTTTATGTTTTACTATTATGAAGAAAACAAATATATTAGCTATGACAATAAATACGATTTTCATGGTAGCCGTTTATTGCGGACAATCTTATGCAACAATACTGAAGGAGCCGGGGGGGGTATTGAGGAGGTGGGGAGAGGATGGAGTGTCAATGAGGAGATAACAGGAGGAAGAACAGTCAAAGAGGAGACAAAAGGAGAAAGGAGACAAAAAAATGAAGGAAGGAAGAAAGTGAAGGAGAGGCAGAAATGAGATATGGACGAAGGAAAGAATATAAAGGAGGAAATGGAGGAAGGAAAGAGAATTAGAGAGGGGATGAAAGCAGGAAGAAGATTCGAGGAGGAAGTGAAGGGGGAAAGGAATTAACAAATAAATAAAACCGGGTTGAGAAATTGAGAAAATGAAATACTGACTTTATGATAACTGATGAATTTCGGTGGACCATAAGATAGGTTAATTAAGAGACAGGTGGATGATGAAGAAGAGATAATCATAGAGTTTAATGAAAGGGTGAGAGAAGGGAGGAGGATACGAGAAAACCGAGAATAATTTAGAGTATAATAAAGAGAGGAAGACAACAGAGGGAGATAATTTAGCTCGTATGATGAGATTTAGTGAGACATAATGAGACACTTTAGAGAAGGGAGATGAGGCATGGAACAGGAGGAACACAACGTTGATGGATGGGAAGGAAGATATGAAACGGAAGGGGAAAGGAGGAAAGGGGAGTGATAAAATAGCACTTAGGTAGTTAGAAAGTAGTACTGAGGTAGTAATTAAGTAGTAATATGAGAATAATGAAGTAGTGCTAAGCCTCTATTGATGGTACAGGTAAGAGCCACGAGGGGGATGGTTAGAGGTATCACCAACAGTGAGTTTATTAAGGTCTATTCCAGGTACCAACTAAGTAACTTCTTCCTCACCTCCCCTCCCCTGCTGAAAGAAAGGAAGTTATTTATTCTTAAACCACATATTGATGAGCTCCACAGAGGTTGTTTTCATACCTGTACTTCCTCTAACTTAACTTAATTCCCGGTGTCTCAATTTCCACAGGTCTTAAAGACAATATATATATTTCACTGACAGTATAACGTCTCAAGTGTTAAGTGAGGCATCTTCACCTCTCCTTCAGGATCTATTGTCACTAAGACGTCTCCAAATGTTACTGCAGCGTCTTTGAGTTTCACCTGGAACACACACAGACTCGGTGCAATATCTTGAAACTCAGGTGGAAGACGAAGTATCACTGGAATCCGTAAAAAAAAAAAGCCTCAAGGGAACGTCTTAAAACCTGACTGAGATACCTCGTAGTTTCAAGAGTCGCAACAGCACCTTTGAGATTCATTACATCATCTCCCACCGTCATTGTGAGTTGTGTAAGACATTCCTTAAAGGTATTCTGGCGTCTTTCTTTCTCCTATATCACTGGTATATCACAATATGAAACAAAGGGAAGTGAAATGAAAAAGACAGACGAAGATGAAAAAAAAAAATCGTATATTGGATAGAGAAAAACGTGAAGAACAGCTACAAAAAAAGAGACGGGGAAAAGCATATTAGAATCCATATTGGAAAGACGAGAAGAAAGGAGGAGATCAGACCCACCAATATGGGTTTATCGCCGTCGGTAGGTAGAGGGGAGGGCACCTACATAGCTCCTGGCCCTCTAACAACATTATGCGGAGGTAAATCATTGAAACTTCTGATATAATCCTTGTTGAATTTTGTTACACTTACTAACAGAAACAATACAGTAATTGGTATTATAAAACGCTGTCTGTCTGTTTGTCTGTCTGTCTGTCTGTCTGTCTGTCTGTCTGTTTGTTGCTCTTTAACGTCACCCACTCCACTCAGAAATGGATGTTTGGGAGTTTCTCTGACCTTTGACAATCACAGTTCAGTCGCTTCCACTTAGACTGAATTGAGCAAACTTGTGCTAACTTACTCCAATTTGGTTCCTCGTGTGTGTGTGTGTGTGTGTGTGTGTGTGTGTGTGTGTGTGTGGCTCGTGTGTGGCTCGTGTGTCGGTCCCGTGTGTAAGACTCGTACATTATTATTATTATTATTATTATTATTATTATTATTATTATTATTATTATTATTATTATTATTATTATTATTATTGCTGTTTTCGTCGTCGTTATCGTCGTCGTTAAAAGAATATAAATGTGTAATAACAGTCACACACACACACACACACACACACACACACACACACACACACACACATATCAGAGCACAAACAACAAAAGTTTGCGCCACACTTTTAATTAAACCACTAACATCAAAGACTTTCCGTTGTATAAAGAAAAAGGATATAGCTTTTGTAGCTTATTACGTGGGCGAGTCTCCCTAGGACATAAATCACAATTTCTACTTTAATACGTGAAGGACTTGATCAATTTGTCGTGGTTCTTCAGGACTTAAATGGATGTTATGTGTAGAGGTCCTCCCACATAAGCAAGAAGTACATATAAACATTGTCTTAATACCTAATATTACCTGTAAAACGTTAATTATCTAAATCTTTATTTGATAATGAATATATTTTGGCTGAATCATAAATACTGATATTAGTGTTAGTGGAAACAAAATATATATCGTACCTGCTTTTTAAAACTTCCGGTGACCCGAAATTTTTTATAAGTTGTTACAAAAATAGTGTATAATTATATATTTTGGGATAAAAACAATATTATCAGTGGAGGAAGATTAAAGTATACCTCTCTCTCCCAGGATGAATTTTAGCAGTGCAAAAGTAAGACCCACAAAAAATAATTGAACGTCAGGTTAGTCGTAAAAGGTTAAGGTGAGGTGTAACTTGTCTCTTAGGGATAATATAGTATTCACTTACATAGGTTGAGAGATTTTAGGTTTCTCAGCGGGGGACTCACTGGATTTTTTTTTAACATCCTAGGACAAAGGTGAATAAAAAAGCAAGAAAATTAAAAATAAATAAATAAAAGAAACTAATTAAAAAAATAAAAAAATCGAAAAAATTAACAAAAAATACAAGCTAGGAAAACTTTTTAATAGTAACTAAACCAGCAATTCATACCTAACATATGTTCTCAGTATCAGTATCAGACGGCCCTAGACTCCTTAAAAAGCTATCATCGACTAGAGTGAAATACCATCATGACAACAAGAATAACTGACACTGCAAGTAGATAAATAAACTTCGATAAAGATGAAACGATTAACACTGTCTCTACCTCCTGCGTCACCTGGACCACACCTGGAGAATCTTACCTGGACCACACCTACACCTGGAGAGTATTACCTGGACCACACCTACACCTGGAGAGTCTTACCTGGACCACACCTACACCTGGAGAGTATTACCTGGACCACACCTACACCTGGAGAGTATTACCTGGACCACACCTACACCTGGAGAGTATTACCTGGACCACACCTACACCTGGAGAATCTTACCAGGACCACACCTACACCTGGAGAGTATTACCTGGACCACACCTACACCTGGAGAGTATTACCTGGACCACACCTACACCTGGAGAGTATTACCTGGACCACACCTACACCTGGAGAGTATTACCTGGACCACACCTACACCTGGAGAGTATTACCTGGACCACACCTACACCTGGAGAGTCTTACCTGGACCACACCTACACCTGGAGGTATTACCTGGACCACACCTGCACCTGGAGTATTACCTGGACACACCTACACCTGGAGAGTATTACCTGGACCACACCTACACCTGGAGAGTATTACCTGGACCACACCTACACCTGGAGAGTATTACCTGGACCACACCTACACCTGGAGAGTATTACCTGGACCACACCTACACCTGGAGTCTTACCTGGACCACACCTACACCTGGAGTCTTACCTGGACCATGTATAATAATATTAATATGTTTAGTGTGCTAGTGGTCATTTGTGCCTCCATCACCAGCTATTACTAGTTCCATGTTGTTTAAGGTAATAATTTGCAGTATTACTTGAAGGTGGTGTGTAAATGTGTGTAAATATATTTCAGTGTTGGTGTTTGCGCTTGTTAAGTATATGTTTTGCGTCTACTGAAGAAGTTTGAAAAAAATATACACTCACGTCTCTCACTACACACCTCATTCAACATTATTCATTCAACAACTACGAGGCAGTAATGATCCATAATACGTCACCATTTATTCAGATCGTCGACTACAACCGGTATAGAACCAAATGTTTTCATGTGTATCATCCTATCGTGATCTTTGTCAAACAGCATGGTGTTCGTTCACTCCCTTCTTATTACCACGATACATATGTTACTCTAACCTTCAATTTCTCTCTTAATTTATATGTTATGGCCACTAACTGAGGTAATACACTTATTTCTTATGACTCCTTCGTGTCATTTAGCATCCAAATTCTTATCTTTAACGAGGGAGTGTTTCTTAATGTTTAAAGCAATGTTTAGGAACGATCGTTTATGTAGAGCGTTGAGTCTATAAAGGAAGACAAATTATAATATTTATCTCATGTCATGTTACTCATTTTCTGTAGAAGTAAACGGCGATAGGAACTGTTTCTTTTATT